>NC_047047.1:33233060-33333060 GCF_011762595.2 Tursiops truncatus
AAGAATTACATATCAAATACAGAAAATGAACAGGACATATTAGATTCTGAAATAGTAAGTTGCTTTCAGTTCTCAACTCAGATTTGAGTATGTTCAACATGAGCAGCAAATAAAAAATACAATGAAAAGTTTAGTACTGCACTGTTAATAATTAAATGACCCACAGCCCCGTATGAATTCTAGTTGGTAAGTCTGCCCACTTCAGGAAGGGAACTAGTTCCTAAAAAACAAACCATTAAACAGACAGGGATAGGTTTTTTAAAATAAAAATGCATACTTCATGACATTTTAAGATTCTCAACATCTTATATCCTTATGTTCTTTCATTATCTGAGAAGTAATTAAAATAACTAATGAAACTGGAATCTAACTAAAAGGACACTGGTTGATGCTAACTCTTATTGGCAACATATATTATATCAGTTCTTGTATCTGAAGTCCCCGAACTGCTAATAAAAATATTTAAAACACAGATCTACAACAAATTGTGTTGCCAATCAGGTTATCATTATCTTGTATAAACCATGAAAATTGGAATCATGTGAGCAGAAGGTTAGATTAATTCTCCATTCTCATTATAAGCACAGGTGTAGCACAAACACCATGTGAAATAACCAATTAAAATGAAAAGAAAAATCTGCTTTTTCATTAACTGCCTTCACTGCATGACCAATTAGAAAATTATTTAATATTAATATTCTGCATATATCAAAAGTAATTTTCATAGTAACTAACATAGGTAAGAGAGCAAAAATGGCTCTTTATCTAGGGTACTATTCAAAATCTGCATTCTCTTGGAGGGAACTCTGATAACTTTTTTTTAAGCCCTTTTAAAAACATAATATATTATGGATATTATCTAAAAATAGGAAGAGTCTTTTTTTTAACAGATGAGAAGCCAAGGCTCCGAGAAATTAAGTGACGTATTTGAGGTCACATGTTACCCAGGAGATGTTAATAATTTGCTGAATGACACAGAGCTGGCAAACGGTAGCAAACATCCCCCCCCCACACCGACAATGTTCTGACCAGAGCATGGCCACTACTGTGCTACCCATCTAGAATATTCCAGACTAAATAGGTATCTAAACATGAGCTGGCTTTGAGCCAGTCACCACTGGCAACAACCCTACTGTTGAGTCCAAGAATAAGCATGACTGAACATTTCGTAGATTTGGGGATTTTGATGACTGTGCTACTTGTGTGTAAAAACAAAGCAAAGGCTACACATAAGAAGACTCAGTAACTTGAGTTATCTATATTCCAAGCTTGCCTCCTTCACACTCATACGTTCACATTTCCAAAGACCAGTTCATGATAACCATCCCAGGTTTGAATCCATGATTGTTAAATCCATGGGATCGGAAAAATTACACGTCAGGTTTGAAAAGGGCTTTAACCATCACCTAGCTTGGTCACTGACATGAATCCCCTCTCTGATATCCCCACCAGGTAGATGGGTAACCTCTACTGGACTGTTGGGTTTTTTAAAAATTTATTTTATTCAAGTATAGTTGATTTACAATGTTGTGCTAATTTCTGCTGTAGAGCAAAGTGATTCAGTTATACACATATATACAGTCTTTTTCATATTCTTTTCCATTATGGTTTATCACAGGATATTGAATATAGTTCCCTGTGCTATACACTAGGACCTTGTTGTTTATCCATTCTATATATAATAGTTTGCATCTGCTAATCCCACCCTCCCGCTCCGTCCCTCTGCCACCTCCCCGCCCCCTTGGCCACCACCAGTCTGTTCTCTGTGTGCTGGACTCTCTCATACAGCCCTGGCCACCTCAGCAGAGAGCCCACTCCGTCTACAGACAAGGTAACCCTTAGAAGGGTCTGCCTTACCTGACCTAAAATCCTTTCACCAGGACAACTCCTTCGGGTAATTTAAACAATTCTAATCTCACTTCTTCAGGATAGCTTTTCAAACATTTAAACTATAGCCACCATGCCGCATAGGCTTCTCCCTTCTTCGCCCTAGGTTAAACACCTGTGATTCTTAACGAGTTATTTCTCGAATGTGAGCTCTAGGATTTTGAGTCCTCTCATCCCTTGGGCCACTCTGCTCAAAATGGCGAGTCTGGCTGTGTACCTCTGCAGGTCTTCAGCGGACAACACTAAATGCAGTTACTCTAGGCCCGCTCTGGTCCCCGTGGAGAGAGCAAACACCTCACCAGAGCTTCTCAGTTAAGGGCCCACAGGTACGAGGTGCTATTTGCTTCTCTTTGGGTGGCAATGACCATTTGTTGTTACTGACAACACAGATGTAGGCCACCTATAGGATTCGTAGATGTAAAAGTGGGAATCCTTTCATTAAATAAAAATTTTAAAACCTTGAAAACCTAAGAACACCTATCACTTTATCCGAACTGCTTGACCACATTAGTAGGTATACATGGAAGTTCTTGCTTTTGCAAACTTTAATTAACAATATTTGTTTCAATATTACGGACATTATCAGTACATGTAGGACATAGTAAACTCTCAGAATGTTACTGAATTATAATTCCTATACTTACATGAAACATATTATTATCTAGGGTCACAGTGGACATCTTTATCTGAAGATAACTGAGTAAACAGCAAAATACTTTATTTTTAAAAACAACATCACCTTTTCAATCCTAAAACCATCCTAACATTTGATTCTCTTCGGTGTATTTTATGATTTTCCTTGACCATCTTAATGTATGCTCTTTGGAATCAGCTATATACAGCAAGACCATGTATTTAGATGGCTTGGAGTGAATTCAGATACAAAAACATTTTCCTTCTGGGCAAAGTAATAAAATGACATTCTTGCTCCTCCCACTATAAGTCAAACAGAGGTCAGTTCCCGCAACCCTGTATCTGTTTAAATAAACTGGTCCAGCTGTTTGTTTCTAAAATGCCCTTTGACCTTGTGTCTCATCCTCCCCGCTTCTGTGACAGAATGCTTTACTTTCCATTGTAGAAGATTCTAAATTATCAAGAATCTTCTAAACACTGAACCAAAAAAGACCTTTGGATTGTATGTAAACTTACATGAACATATTCCCTTCTTATAACACTGTCATTTCAAGAAGCATCAGTAAAATAGTTATTTTAAACTCATATGTATGAATACATAAATATATATTAGAGCTTGAACATAAGAAGAAACAGTGTTTTTTAAGAGAAATAAAAAAGAGAATGACAAAATTCCAATTTCAAAGTACAATAAAAAATACATTCTCCAATATCCATAGAATAGTTTAAGATGAAATATACCCATGAAATACACACAATCTTTGGAATTTTCCATATTGACAAGGTCTTTTTAAAAAGCCTGTGCATTTAAAAATGTAAGAGAAAACTTTTACAATTTTACAATTGATGTCCAAACATTATAGCCCTTAAAACTCAGATGTATAATGTCAGGAATACGTGACAACAGGACAGTTTTTCTTACTCATTAAAATAGTTTCACACCTTGGTTTAATAGAATGTAGCTCAAATTTGCCATAGACTGGGCATTTGAAAAGGTAATCCTTTTAGTTAAGTATCCTTTAAGGTGGAGAAACATACTGTTTGCATTTCCATATTTCATTCCAAACATCAAGGTATATGTTTTTAAAAATCCCATTTTGCTTTGAAAACACAATCTTCTTTTGTGAAGTACTTTTTAAGAACTGGACACCCTGTAGGTGGTAGAAAACTGAATTAGAGAAAGAATTCTTAAATTTCCTTTACTCATAGAATCATGGATTAGAATTTCTTCCTGTGACCAAACTGTCTCCTTTCTCAAAACAAGAAGTTTTACAAAGGAAAGGAAGATAATGGATGGGCTTTAGAGCTTTATTCCATGTCAAAATAAACAGAGATGTATTTCTTTTTACCTAATTATTTGTTTAGGACTCAAGTCCCTTAATAAAGGGGGAGTGGGAGGTTGAAAGGGGAGCAAAACCTTCAAATATCTGAGACATGGCATCATCTAAAAACTGAATTTTATCATTTGCATTTTTAAAATAGGAATCAGACAAGGAGAATGGGAGATGAATCTTGAGTTATGCTAAAAAGAAATACAGGAAGTTTTGCTCTATTCTTTCTTGTCTTTGCCCCTAGATGTTTATTTATTATTAGACTTTTTTTTTTTTTTCCCATTCTGCTAATTCCACCTATCTCCTTTTATTCTCGGTCTAGATCTGGTAGAACAGCTTTCTAAAGTTGACCTTTGTCCTTTAGTTTATCCTCCACTCCCTGCCCTGGTTCCCTCCCACGAAACTGGATTGTTAAATTTAGTTTTCTCTTTGTGAGAACCAGGAGGGGTGGCCAGATCGTAGTGGGCATCCATTAGGACCAAACACCAGGTATATCTGCCCAGTTCCACAGGCAACTTTCCCATGTGGCTTTGCCCTTGGTCTTCCTTGTATGGTTCTCCATAATACTGACCAAAGGAAGGAAAAACTACTTGCTCACTTTCAGAAATGGAATTTTCACCTTTACTCAATTCTACTTCTCCGTGTTTACCACTTACTTAGTCACTGATGATTCAGGGGAGTCCATATTTTGTTACTTTAACATGCCACAGCCAACTCATGGAACCGCATCCAATCAAATAAAAATAAAATTCTGACAAAATGCTGTTGTTGCTAAACAATGACATGACTCTCAGTCATTCCCATAGTGCTTCTTGCCAACTAGGCATAAGTGACCAGCCAGCAGGATGGTAGGTACCCATTTAAGTATGTAGAAATGCCATTTTACAATATGTACCCTCCTTTGCCTAAGAAGCTAAAATTATTAACTATTAAGAAAAGAGTTCATTAAATAACAGGATATGGTAGTAAAAATGCTTTATAAACCTATACTATCCATTAAAGAAAGTATTAATTATAGTCATCTTGATTACTATTTAGGTATACTTAAGAATAATTACATATAGACTTTAATAATAATAAAAATTAATACCATGCATTCTTAAGTATCAATATTAGTACTGGTGATTTCTGCATGCACTATTCTTTATTCAGTTAAACATGAACAACATGCAACTATAATACTTAATTGCTATATAATTCATTTTATTTATATTCATTGCTATAAATATTTTTATAGAATTAAGCCTTGTGAAATATCTTCAAATATAAAATTTCACATTGGAAAGTAGTTGCTGGATTCCAGAGTTTTGCTCTTTCTTTTTCCATGAATTTTCTTGATGTAGCATTTCTTTCAGCTTTATCGCAGTCACTTAAAGAAAATTATATATCCAACATTTTTTTTTAAGTCAGCATTTTCTAATATAAGTTTAAGGCCTGTTTTATAAACAAACGTTTCAGGGAACGAGTTCTAGCTGTCTCCCACATAACACTCTCTTCTTTTAAACAAGAAATCGACTTCAAAATCTTTTGTTGGAATTCTCTATTTTAGATTTACATTTACTTATTGGATTTAATGATCTGTAACTGGCAGACTTCAGGGTCCAAGTCTTCTTCTACGCTCCCTTTCTCTGTGAAGTAAAATTTCATGAAACATGATTTTAAGACGCTCAAGAAAGTTGATTCAATCTCAAGTCAAACCTAATGAAATCATGTTTTTGGCGCTGTCTTCTAGTTTCTCAACCTCCTCCAGGATCTGACAGTTTCAGGACTGCAATACATCATCTGTGTGTCTGAGGCCGGGGGAGGTGACTGAACAGGAGGGGAGAAGGGAAGCATGTGTTTTACTCTCCATCCACTCTAGAAACATAATATTGGAATTTTGCTCAAATCACAAGAAGCCCATCAATCAGAGGTCTGAGAAGGTTCCCCTTCTCTAGAAGTGATAGGTATATTTGGCAAACTACTCTAGAAAAAAATGAAGCTAAGACAGTTGAGGACGTTAATTATATATAAAATTTCTTGCAAGCAACTAGTGAAAAAAGTCACTAATTAGTTGAGAAATATAATGCAAAGTAAAAACAAAACCCAAGTTTCATTTTGGACTTTATATGTTGAAATAACTTGCAAACACTTCATCACTTGGTTATATATTACAGGAAGTTTTCCTTGAAAGCAAACTGGAAAATGACTTCTTTTTACTCTAAAAAAAATAGAAGCTCAGCTTGCTAAATCCTTTAATCTGAACTGAATTCAAAGCAAGGGTGCCTCCCTCAGTGCAGAGTCTCTAATTCTTTTGCTACCTTCTACATCACTAAAGCCTTAGGCTCTAAACTCAGTAGAATGAATTGTAGGGCTGTCTCACTAGACCCAGCATAAGAAATACCCAGTAGTTATACGTATCTTAAGTATGCATATAAACATAGGTAACCAAATGGCATTTATAAAATATTTACTTAAATGGGACAATTTGTCAAATTTGATTTTGTATAACCTTGTAAATATTTTTTAAAATGTGGTTTACTTAAAGTATATGAAATTAAAGTGATTATTAGCACAATGATTAAGCAATAGGATAATCTAGCAAAACCTCCTTTACTAATGAAAAGCTAAAATGGGAATAATAATATCTTCAAAGAATAAATGTGTCTCTGATTTAAGCTGAACCATTATTTCATATAAATTCTCATTTTCCCATATTCACAAAATCCAATAAAATTGCATCTAACTAAACATCCCTTAAACATTACAGAATAAGTGTACAGTTATTTAAAACAAATCTTAATGTTCTGCCAATTTCCATTGTAAATACGATGACCAGATAATTTATCATCTACACTGGGAAAATTTTGAGAGTAGAAAGAACATTATTAATAATTATGCTGGGCAACAGGCGTAAACCATGAATGTCCCATGCAATTGGGGTGTATGGGCTACCCTACTGATCAAATATGCACCTATTTTCCCAAACAGAATTTCCCCTCAATAATTGGAATTGACCAGCCCAGCATGCATACTGCGTTAGGTGACCAGCCTAGCACGCATACCGTGTTCTAGAATCTCAGCACCATCTTGGAGTAGCTCTCAGCTCTTTCCTTCCTCTAGAATCTCTCCTTTATTTGCCTTCACTAACTAGAAACTTCCAGGCCTGGAGTCTCTACTAGTGCCAAGGGAAGATATCTCAAAATTTAGCTCGATTTTTTCTTTTCACCTGGTCACAGATTAGGTTTGACCTGAATGGAGGCCTGTGTCTATTCCTCAGAATGGTCACTGTAACTTCTGTTTCAATTAGCAATGTTCGAAACCTAAGCTCTATGTAATGTATATCAATATGTAACCTGTAGGCCCTTACATACAAATGGAACCACTTAAACTAAAAGACAAAATCTCTCAATTGATGCATATGACAAAATCTTTCAAATGAGGACAATAAAACCAACAAAATGACCTCCTCTTGGAACCTGTCAAATCTTTGAAAAATGCTTACGGTCATCGAAGTCACATTGGGGAAAGTTTGGAGAATGTACATTTCACTTCTGAGTTGCCAGCCTTTTCTTTGAACACCATTGCTCATAATTATCACAGTCAAAACACAGGCCACAGGCAGGAAGAGTGAGAGCACTGTCTGGTGGGAAGAGCGTGAGAACTGAGTAGGAAAACTGCCACTTACTGGCTCTGAGATCATAGCAGTATTTAGGTGCTGGAATTGTGAATGATCAAGTGAGTGGACGTTTTATGCAAAGTGCTTTGTAAACTGTAAAACCTAAGACAGAGGTTTGCTGGGGATAGTGTCCTTATGATTCTCAAAAATACCTAACGGTACAAAAACTTATATAAAATTCTTATGGCAGCAAAAGATGGAAACAACCCAAATGTCCGTCAACAAACAAACTAATAAAGAAAATGTGCTAGGGCTTCCCTGGTGGCGTAGTGGCTGAGAGTCCGCCTGCCGATGCAGGGGACATGGGTTCGTGCCCCGATCTGGGAAGATCCCACATGCCGTGGAGCGGCTGGGCCCGTGAGCCATGGCCGCTGAGCCTGCGCGTCCGGAGCCTGTGCTCCGCAACGGGAGAGGCCACAACACTGAGAGGCCCGTGTACCGCAAAAAAAAAAAAAAAAGAAAATGTGCTATACCCATACGATGGAACATTATTCAGCCATCAAGTTTGACACATGCTACAACGTGAATGAAACTTGAAAACATAATGCTAAGTGAAGGAAACCAGTCACAAAAGACCACAGATTTTGTGATCACATTTATGTGACATGTCCAGAATAAACCAATCTATAGAGACAGAAAATAGATGTGTGGTAGAGTTGGGGATGGATGTATGGGGAGGATGCAGGGTTTCTTTTTGAGGTGGTGAAAATGTTCTCAAACTGACTGTGGGGATGGTTGCCCATATCTGTGAATATACTTAAAACCACTGAATTGTACAATTTAAATGAGTGATTTGCGTGGTATGTGAATTATATCTCAGTAAAGCCGTTAAAAATAAATACATAACGGTGGAATGCACGAGACACCGGACCAGGTCCTCCTTGCCTCTCATTAGGGGTGTAATATTGTAAGGCCCTGAGCCTCATCTGTTAAAGGATGCACACAATCTTATCCAGGACTTGGACTCTGTCATTCTATAGCATTGTTTCTAAAATTTTAATCTGTGCTCCTTTTGATAAACTTCAAAATCTCCTATCCCTTTGTTACTTGTTATTTCAAAAGAAATAGCACGACAAAAATCAAAAGTTAATTCCCAAGACGCTTTTTTATACTACATTCACTCAGAATGATTCTGATCTGCCTTTTCTGGCCACTCTCTCCAGTCCCCACTTGGCCCTGAGGATGGGAATCCCTGCCATAACCCATTGCACTGTCCTTTCTGTAAACAGTCCTGCCAGGTAACTAGCCATGGGAGCTGAGACCTGACATCTTTGGACACATACAATTCTTTCCATTAGCTTTTCAACACCTCCTACACCCTACCCTTTCCAAGTACATATGAACTCTGACCCAAACTAGGGATCAAATAAAGTCAACTGTAGCAGATGTTCTAGTGATGCAGGCCAACAAAACCCTTCAACTAGACAACAACCCTCAAAACTACCAGTTTACACTCAAATCAGCATCCTACGGTAGAACATACTGGAAACTTAAAAGATATATATTTTTAATCATGGTGCGTTTAATTCCAACCGTCTGCAACATACTATTCTTTTTTTTTTCATAAATTTATTTATTTTATTTATTTATTTTTGGCTGCGTTGGGTCTTCATTGCTGCATGTGGGCTTTCTCTAGTTGCAGTGAGCGGGGGCTACTCTTCATTGTGGTGTGCGGGCTTCTCACTGCAGTGGCTTCTTATGTTGAGGAGCATGGGCCCTAGCTGTGCAGGCTTCAGTAGTTGTGGCACGTGGGCTCAGTATTGTGGCTCGCGGGCTCTAGAGCGCAGGCTCAGTAGTTGTGGCACGTGGGCTTAGTTGCTCCGTGGCAGGTGGGATCTTCCCGGACCAGGGCTCCAACCCATGTCTCCTGCACTGGCAGGCGGATTCTTAACCACTGTGCCACCAGGGAAGCCCCAATATACTATTCTTAAAAAATAGTGACCAAATCAGTAGTAAGCCAGATGTCTCCCATGACAGGAAATATGTTTTTGACCTAAGTTACATTTAGAATCCAAGACCAATAATTCCCACGGGCCTGAAAGAGTTAATGTATTTGCAAAAGGAAGTACTTTTTCCCTTCTTCAGTGATGGGATCTAATCTTGTGGCCCTTTAACCACATTGGTTAAGAGGGTAAAAGGAAAAAGGAGCTCTCAAGGGTGGGAAGAGATTAAGGTTTTTTGTTTATTTGTTATTGTTCAGGTGTCAAGAGCCCCATAGAGTTAATTATTTCCCATATTAATGGGTCAGGCTTAAAGGCCTCATAAGAATGGAGATAAAATAAGGAGGAGAATATCAAAGGCTATGAGGGCATGTAACGGGACAGCCCTGCATTTGCCAAACATCCATGTTGTTGGCGTGTTTTTTTTGTTTGTTTTTTGCTCCTTCATTTTATTTTATTTTTTAAAACATCTTTATCTTTATTGGAGTATAATCTTTATTGGAGTATAATTGCTTTACAATGGTGTGTTAGTTTCTGCTGTATAACAAAGTGAATCAGCTATACATATACATATATCCCCATATCCCCTCCCTCTTGCGTCTCCCTCCCACCCTCCGTATCCCACCCCTCTAGGTGGTCACAAAGCACCGAGCTGATCTCCCTGTGCTATGCGGCTGGGAATTTTTTAAAAATCTGCAGACTAGCTATCTATTTTACATTTGGTAGTGTATATATGTCCATGTGTTGGCGTGTTTTTGTTATTTTTTTTAAATGCTCTCTTTCCCCTTAAAAATTAACAAAAGAAACACAACAAAAACCTGATAATCTACACAAAGTTCCAGGCATTCACACATTGGAGCCACGCAGATCCAAGACATTTGCCCTCAGAAACACTCCCTCCCCACGCACCCCTGGCTCCTCTCCATTTTTGAGAAACTTGTCTTATTCAACAAGGAGGCAACATTTGCCCCACTTTTTACTATTTCAGGCTGCCTCTTTAATCACTCAGAAATGCTGTTTGTTTTAAGTAGGTGCAGCCTGAAGCCAGAGGGTGATGTAAGTGCGAGGGGAGAGGGGGGTCTCTGTGGGCACAGCTCCTGTGCCCCAGTGCTCAATGGTTAATCACCCAACACCAGCCCGAGCAACTGTTGACACAAAATAGGTGGAGATCAGGTCTGTGCAAGCAGAAAATACCAGAAAGGCAAACTATATGTAAACACACTTAAGACAGATTTGACAAGAATAGACCTCAACCTGACTTGCTAGGAAACTCCTCAAGCCGAAAACCTCAATGTTCTTCTCCGCGGAGGCTGTTTCCCCTGACAAAGTTTCCTTTGAGAAGAAAAGGAGTAACATTTTCAAAACTAAAATGAGTTTACAGAAGTCAGTGGAGACATGTGTCCCCTTGATGCACATGGTGTGAGTTTCGAATGTGCTCCTACGTGCAGAAGTTATGTAATATAATACAGTTCTTGCAGGTACCCCTGGAGCACAGCCAAACGAGAGAGAAAGAGAGCGAGAGCGAGAGCGAGAGCGAGAGCGAGAGAGAGAGAGAGAGAGAGAGAGAGAGAGAGAGAGAAGGAGGGAGGGAGAGGGAGAGAAGGAGGGAGGGAGAGGGAGGGAGAGAGGAAAAAACCAGCATGTGCAAACAACCAGAATTCAAAAAGCTACTTCTCCTGACCTATAAAACTCATGCAAAGGAGCAAATGGATAATGCTTAAACAGTCTTTTAATCTTATCTAACTGACACCTGACAACCCATTACTTATAGATTGTTAACGCACCAGCTAAAAAGTTTGTCATGTACAAAATTACTAGAGAAAAAGATTGAACGCCTGAGGAAAAAACAAATTTTGCTGTACAATAACTTCAGAAATTCCGAGCCTATTATCTGTCATGCCCTTCACAGACTCAGCGCGCACCGCTAAAAACAACTGATTTATCTTTATTATGAATCCGAAAGTGACAGCACACATGTTTTTCAGGTCTTGCGATAATGTTTTATTTCATCTAGCTTTTATTTTACAGGGCTTTGATTTGCTTATTTAAGATGAAGAAAAGTAACAACTTTGTAATGAAATGTCCGGTTTGTCTCTTTATCAAAGGCCCTGTTGTGCGTGGTTTTTTTCACCCCCCCCCCCCGGCTTCTCATGTAAAACGGGGATCATAATCAGCTTCAGAACATTCACCTTGCTTCAGTTCACGTTTTTACACCGTCTAGAATATCAGGGCTAGAAGAGGCTTATTACACTGCCACCAATTCCTCAGCCCTCCCCTTCCATTTAAGGCAGAGGAAACTGTTGCCCATGGAGACAAAGTGAGTTGATCAAGGACACACATCTACTTGGTGAGGAGTGGGGACGACAGATGATATGTTTGGACTCCAAACATTCTTTCCCCTGCGTATTCCCTCCCCTCACTCGCACTGTGTAAATTGTGTGCTGTCGTGAGGCTCACAGGGGAATCTGTTCCTCAGCCACCTGTGGATGCCGGGGCTTTCCCCCCTCGATTGGGGTGCCTCTCAGCCCCTCACTTCCCACACTCTCCTCAAGGGAGTCAGCTCCTGCTCTGCCGGCTGGGTGACACCCGGGGAGTTCTTTCCATTTCTCTGATCAGACACTGAAAACAACAAATCTGCTTAATTAGGACTTGCACCAAGTCCTGCTGACCTCCACACCATGTTCAAAGTCAAGCACGAAGCCACTGGTTTTACTGCCTTGAAAGGGATATTCAGGAACACTGGGGTCATGATGGAATCAGTCTCCCAACTCACTCATCTCTGCACCTCGCTGGAACCCCAACCTGGTCCTGAAAGTATCTTCAGGTTGTAACAACTCTCAGCTTCAGACCTCACACTCTTGTCCTCAAAAGCTCAGAGACTGTCTTTGAATGTGGGCTGGAGGAGAAACAGCAGTTACACAAAACAGTATCTGGACTTTCTAATCCATCTTCCTCCAACCCACCCCTTCCTGTTTCTCTTCTCACCTAGACTCAGGGTCCCCTGGTGGAAGGGGCAGGGTTTTTCCATCTGGCACAGTGGTCCAACACCTACCCTTCCATGAGGACTTTCCATGTTTCCCAGTATTACCCATGTGATTGAACACAGTGGGGGGAAAAACCTCTGAGTAAACTTAGCGAGTAGAACTTACAACAAAGTGTATTTCACAGACTGCAGAGTCATTTTCAAAGGCGATTGTTTGCTGGGAATTTTTTAAAAATCTGCAGACAAAAGCAGCGTCTCCTTTGAATTCCTACGACTCTCTGACATGACAATACCTGAAGTTTTCAAAATTCACAGCTCTTTTCCCTGCAAGCTATTTGCTCAGCTTCCCTAAATAATACCCTGCGTGCCTGGTACCTTGCCAGCTCTGTCTCAGGCAATATGCAAGCTAAACACTTTTTGACTGATTTCAATATTTTCTCATGAGCAACTAGACAGTATTTTATCTAGTGAATATTACTGACTGCTCTAATCTAAGCCCAGAGTAAGGGCCTGTAAAGGTAATATTATTAGAGTTGACACTCAAGGTAAAAAGCATAGCAATTAACTGTGGCCTGGAGAAAAACAACCCATTCTGAAAGGTGCTGGAGAGCTGTTCTATTTATATTTCTCCTTCTCTTCCTTCTTTTAAAAATACTGCACCTGTTACTCCATTGATCAGCTAGGAAGTCTACCTTAAATGTAGGTTACACTTAAATTCTCAAGGGAAGAAGTTAAACCACCTGCTTAATAAAATTACCTCTTGTGTGTGAAGTGGTTCCATCCCTAGGTGATTCCTAGGCAAGGAAAATCACTATACACCCTCCACTTTCATTTTGTAGTTGAATAGGAAACAAATGACCCAGGACTCCTTGCTCGGTGCACTGTTTTTTCTTTTTACATCTGTTTTCCTTGCTTTTGTGTCATGCCTCTGTTTAGTTTTATTGACAAAACAATCTGTGCCTACTGTTTAAACAACATCTGTAAAATGTATTATTAAATTATGTTGGAAGAAAAAGCAGAGCCATTCTATGAAACCCCATGACCCCCTATTGATTTTTAGATCTCAGAAGTTGAAAGGATAATTTGTGAATGTTTTAACATTTACATCTACACAGGTACCTATATTTATAGAATCTTTGATTACTTATAAAAGTATTTGCTACATTGTTACCATAACTCAGAAAGAAACTTGACCTTTTACAGTTGAATCTGTTTATTATAACAAGGGTGATCTTTTTTTTTTTTTTTTTAAATAAGTTTACATTTTTACCCGCCAGGGGCAGAAATCTCCAAGGATGACATACTTTTTCCCCCCACTGGTAATAAATGGGAAGTGATGGCTGAATGCTTTGCAGTTTTGAAGGTAATAAATGAAGAAACTAGGAAAATCCGGTATATGTACTAAATCTGAGAACTTTAAGGGCTACGATGGTTCTGGAAAGTGTCACTGCGGAGGTTCGGATGCACCCTGGAATTTTATGCACCCTATTGATGGGGAGTGACTTTTCTGTCTACATACATACTGTATTTCACATAAACTACGTATTTTGCACCTAAGACCCATGGCCTTCTCAGAGAGGGTAAAGAAGAAATCATGGAATATTAGGTCTTAATGGGAAAGTGTGTGGATGAGAAGGGGTAAACAAACCAACTAACATTTATTCAGTACACCCTAGGCTAGACCTCTGCTGGGGCAGAATGTGTCTGAGGCATACAGCAAGAAAGATACAATGCAGGCACAAGTTTTCATCACATGGAATTCCCAAGTCTGCAACATGGCTGTGAAAACATGTAAGGGAGTTTTATTTGACCACTCTACACTCATATTTTCAATATAAAAGAATAAAGTTGGTGTATTCGGGAGAGAAAAGAACCCAGTATTGACTTTGTGTGTGTGTGAGTGCGCTCTTTCTTCAAAGTTCTACCTACATATGAAAAGACCCGCCTAACCATCTATCTTAAAATTTAAGAAGTTTCCACTTCAATGACATTCAACACATTAGTAATATTTTTGCACTGATATAACAGAAGTATTTATCACAACCACCACAACAATGAAAACACAAAAAGACAAAAGCACCAAATGCTATTATTTATCACTTTGGGCTCAAATCGAAATTGGGAGTGAGGGAAGAAAGGAAGAAGAATACGTACATTTATGACACATATTGTATTTCAAAAATTATTATGCTTTAAGTCACAGTCTACCATGGCATGCTAGACTGAAATATTTAGGCAATTAGTTATGGAGGTTGATTTTTAAAAACATGCAGTTACCTCAAATACTTGGATAATTTAGGTAAAATATTTTTACCCAAATTATTTGCCTAATTGCCTCAATTCTCAAAAAATGTGCTGGCATAGACTTGTCCTACGGTGTCTAATCTAATAAATGTCACATTCCCTCCCAGAACCCAATTCCTACAAGTACTAATACCAACCATTTTAAGAATACTCCTCTGTTTCTACTGACAAGTAGACCAAGTATGAGTTAGAGCAGTTATTTCTTTTAATCCAAGTTTTCTCTTAATTAATCAAATCTGTCTTGTTGTTTTACATTTAAATTCTCCCTGTGATCCCCTCTCCCCGCCAAATCCCATCTGCTTTGTCCTTAGTCAGCCAAGGCAAGTAGTATATATTACTTACGTCAATTAAAGACGCATAAAATTAGTTCAGCGCTGGAATGAAAGAATGTTACAACGCACCAAACTTTTCTCATCTCATTTTTCTGTCAAAACCTAACTTCAGGCTGCATCGGCCAGGGTTTCTATGACAAGCTAACAACTGACATGAGTTTATATTTTTCACTTTCATATTGTGTATTTCAATACATTATGTTACTGCCAGTAATTATGAGTGATCTACACCCAACCCGCCCTTCAGCATTTATTAAATCTCTTCAACAGTGACTCATAGTTCATACAGAATGTACATGTGTGTTAACAAGTCTTTAAAAATCCAAAAAGGAAGAAACACATTTTAAATGTTGTGTCTAAATGAAGTGAAGGGGAAATGCTAAAATACTCATGAAGTGTTTTTGTTGTTGTTGTTGTTTTAATTATTATTTCCAGAATGAAGTAACTTGCGCTCGATGCTCAATACTGGAAAAATATTTACAGGCTGTCAAAAAGACTCTGTGTAATGTTTTTATTACAATAAAGAAAAATGAAAACCACTTGGTAGTTGTGCTTTTTATCTCCAAGTCTGCCATCTTTAAGATTTGCTCACATCTTGGGTTTCAATACAGTACCGTATGGGTTTCCCCATTTTTCCAACGTATTTCCAACTCAAAGCCCAAAGAAAAAGAAATCTATTATCAGCTCCTTAAAAGGTGAAGGTCTGGATGAAAATTAATATACCGCTAAGAACTCAAATCAAATGTGGGAATGTCATTATTCACCGAACTTAAGAGAAACAATTTCTATTACAACTTTTAGTTACTGGAGGGTAACTCTCTACCGCAAATAAATTCGTTGCAGAGTTGAAACAGTTGCCAAATGCTCGGCAATGAAGTGCGAGCATAGGTCACTTCTAATTCCATACACAGAAGCGAGAGCACATGAACACTACACGGTGCCAGGTGAGCACAGAATTGGGTTTACATCCCACGTAATGAGTAAAAGTGATTTTCAAGTTATGTGCCTGTGCAGGATCGAGCATCAGTGTGAAGTTTAGGGCAAAGTCTGCATCTATGTTGAAAAATTATTATCTGGCATGTATTTTTTTTAAGTCCTTTTATTCCCTCCTCTTAATTGCAACACCGAGGCAGTCTGATTGTGATCACTGTGCACAGAATCTAGGAAACGACAGTTGCATCCAGCTTGGTGTCACAGGAATGCCTGCCTGGCCGGGCAGCCACAGGAGATATCCCATCATGTCTTCTACCTGTGGCAAGCGGCTTGTATTGGAATCTGTTCTCTGGTAACAATGTTTGTGGGTGGAGCTCTCTAGCAGATCACCTGAATGGCAGCCCATTGCCTTCCTAAATGTTTAGGAATTTAGGTGTGCCTTCAAAATGGATGGTCTGCTCTATAATATCGTCCAGAACAATTTGGAAGACAAAGTTCAATTATATAGTATCCAGGGTCTTGAAAATTAAGATACAGCCGCAGGTACAAACAGGCAAACAAAAAAACCTCAGCAGCCACACGACTCCTAGTTACACACTCAGGTGTAGTATGTCTTCCGTTGGTTCCTTATCCACTCGACTAAAAGGGCTGCAAAAACCGATCTCCCAAGGCTGCCGTAAGGTCACAGAAATTGATAACCCTTACAAGCAATGCTTATGTGAGTCTGTCTGTGTCTTGAAGATAGTGCGCTTTGTAAATTAATCCTCCAAAGGCAAATATATTGTAAGTAGCTTGTTATCTCTAAAATACTAAATCGAAGAATACATGGGATTATATTGACAGAAATTACATTTTCTGTAATGGGGCTTAATATATCTGAAATCTCTCCCAAAGGCTCCCAGACTCTCTAACAGAGAAGGGTCTGTTAATGTAGGTGCAATGGACATCAAGAACAAATTTATTCACCAAAATGGATTAGGCCATGTAATCAGAGATTCTGTAATATTAATCTTTGACACTTATTGAAAAGAAAGAAATACTTCTGTCTGCAAACTGGCATTCTCAGTTCTCATCTTTCCCCAACCAGGCTTTGGGCCTTTTCTGGATTTTACTTCAAAGAGGATACGGTTTCCCCATCATAAACACTAATCTAAAAATATTAGGACAATTAATTAGACACTTAGTTTTCGAGGAGGTTGGATTTTGATACCCTTCACATATGACACTAGCTCTGGGTGACTGTGTGAACGTGGCTTTCAGCGCACTCACAAAGGGTAATAAATCATACTTCCTCAAAGGCTCCTTGCCACACCGCTGTACATTAAGTCAGAATATTGTTGGCTGCTACTTGGTACCTAATCTCAGCTTTCCCCCAAATCAGGAGTCCACACATTTATTTAGAAACAGTATTGCACAGCTCTGAGATACATCAAGTTTTGAACAGCATCAAAGTAGAAACATACATTTTTTCTCTTTTTTCTATAGGGAGGTCAGAAGAAAGGAGAGCCCATCCTGGAATGCTTATCCCTAACAAATTCTAACCGAACTTAGTTATTCAGCGAATTTAAAACCTGACGGGTATGTGATAGTGGATTTTCTTGTTTCACAGAAAAGAGGATATCACTTTTTCTATTGATTATTCTTAAAAGTTAAAAAAAAAAAAGGTCATAGAGAGAGACATTTACAGAGCCATAGTGAACGTGAATTAAACACTAATATATACTATGCCTAAAATTTGTCAATTTATAAAGGAGGTGGAAAGCAATACACTGTTTTCTTTTCTATACTAGCAAGTGCTCTCACCCACCAGTCAATACTGTGTTCTCACCTTTGGATCAACAAGCCACGGGGTGGGGGTGGGGGGAACTGGGTGTGTCTTCTTAATGCAAAACATTAGCTGCAGGTCGCCAGAGGGGGAAGCAGATTGTGTGTAAACACAAAGCCAAATTACTTACCAATTGTTCACTTGAAGGATGGTGAGTCCTGTGTCTTGTGCCAACTGCTTTTTCTGTTCTTCAGAAGGGTAAGGGTGCTGAAAGAGGACAAAAAAGATAGGTTGTGCACATACACTTTGGATACACAATGTGCACATCACATGTCAGATGCAACGCTAGGTGCGAGGGATTCAATAATAAACACATATGCTCTGTTAAAAACAATATGTGTACTTCAGGCAATATTTAGGCTATTTTGTCAATAACCTAAGAGTCTAGCGAGGTCTATAATTAAAGGTAAAAATGCTGAGGTGTGTCACTCTTATTAATGGAATACTACATCATCTAATTAATGGCAATAAAAGACAAGCCAATTACCAAGATTAGTGAAGTGTATAAATAGCTACTTAGGATACGTGCAGAACCTTGATACTGAGTTTATTCTTTAACAGGTTTATTTGTTGCAAACACAAAATTCAGTAGGACCTTCACTGTATTTTATGGGATTAAAATAACAAGTTCTTTTTGAGCATACAAAAGTGTACCACCTTGACGTGATATTTTCTAGAACCACAGATTTTTAAAGCTGAATCATTTGGACCAACAAGCTCAGCTCAGGTCCCCAGGAGTTAAGCACCTTGTTAACATGATATTCTCCTCCCAAAACACCACGTTGCTGGACGCAAATATCAAAATTAAAGTGGGTGTATTTAAAAAAAAACACACACACACACTATTCATTTTAGCTCTTCTGCAAAGCACAAACAAATGAAATTCTACCAAAGTTGGTTTCCCTATCTGAATGTCAACGTATGCTGGGATTCTGAACACAGGCCAATATAAGGTCAAAGACCAGCACACGTTGCATGCGAAGAAAAAGCCTCAGGAGTTAGAGTGGATAAAAAAAATTACAGGATTAGATAATAAAATGAAATCTATACCTTCTTGTAAGATGTTTAGAATTCTACTAAGATTAGTTTTGGCAAGATACTTTCTGTTTAATAGTCAACTATATCTAAGTTTGAAATATACATTTCTAAAGCCTGGGAGAGGAGCTGAGGACATGGTTTCCATCCATTGGTGACATGGGCTACTTTGAAACACTGCACCCCAATAAATTCTCCCAAGATAATAATTGTTCTGATAGTCAACCTTCTATTCTCTTTATGAATGGGAAAGGGCACCCCCAACTCTCCATTTAACGATATGTGCCATCGGAAACTAAATTCTGGTCTATTTAATGCTAATTAACATAGCTTTCAATCTTATTAATAATGTCTGATTAGATGCTAAGAAGGCTCGTTAATGACCACTTCAATGCTCTTACATATAAGTTTAAATATGTTCTGTATCTATACACATGGGATTCGATTTGTGGAGAGCAGAGATGTAGCCATTTTTCCCATAAGCATTGTGTCTTGATTGTCACTTAATCAATAAATACACAGTTAGAATAAGGCTTTGCTTTCACGGAATATAGTGCCTCTCTCTAAAGAGCTCCAAGTATATTACAGACAGAATGGTAATTAATCCCCATTATATCCCTTTGAGGGACATAAATAGAATCTATTGTCCCTCATGTTTTACTGGTGAGGAAACTGGCCAGGGGAAGGCACAGTCCGCAGTGACACGACCTAGGGACACTTCCTGCTTCCCATCCAGTGTCTAAGCCTCATCATGACAGAAGGATAAGGCAAACGCCTTTCATAATCTCCATCCCTGTCCCGCCTCAAAAACCTCCAGACCGCTCACCTTGCCCAGCAGTGCGTGCCACCACCCACCCAGCCCTGCCCACTTCCCAGACGGGCATCCTCTTCTCACCCCACCGCACCCCTCTGTCCAGCCACTTGGTGTGTTCTTCCAACACCCCAAGCTGGTCCCTACCCTCAGGCTCCTGCTCCAAGGTAACTGTCAGGTCTCAGCTCAATTGTCAAGCCTTACCCTCCCAACTCTCCACCAGACCACCTTATCACTCTCACACCAGTTTTTCCCCTTTTTGTCTAATAGCAAGCATCACTCAATGAAACACCCATTCTGATTATTTCTTTCCTTGGTCATGCGTCCCTTCTCACTCATTTAGCATCTCTAACACCCTCGCCTTTCTCGTTCACCATCCTTAAAGCCCAGACCTGCACATAAAGAAAACCAGTAAATACCAGTGGAACAAAGGAATGGCTCTGACTTGCCACGATACACAGATACTCTCCACTCAGATGCAACATCAAAATGTATAATAGGGCTTCCCTGGTGGCGCAGTGGTTGAGAGTCCGGCTGCCGATGCAGGGGACACGGGTTCGTGCCCCGGTCTGGGACGATCCCACATGCCACGGAGCTGCTGGGCCTGTGAGCCATGGCCGCTGAGCCTGCGCGTCCAGAGCGTGTGCTCCGCAACGGGAGAGGCCACAACAGTGAGAGGTCCGCGTACCGCAAAAAAAAAAAGGAAAATGTATGATAAAAAAAATTTTTTAAAGCCCACAGGAAGTACAAACAATCCAATTTGAGATCCACAACACGACTTTCCTTACTTCATTCCTAAAAGTGATGTCTACCCACTCTTTTCAAATGAAAGTATATCACCTCCATAATCGGCAGAGATCATAGGTGACAATCACCCTGCTCACCATTATGCCAGTCATCACAGGCAAAATCTCACAATTGGATACTGACCTAAAAGCAATACACTGCCCTACGGTTTAAAACATGACTCCCACTTCATGAAGGTTTGCCACACAATACAAACCAAATGAATCTTTTATCCTCTGAACTGAATTATGGTTTCATATATAGTAGTTCTATGTCTATACTAGTTGAAGAATTGCACAAAGTTACATATGACCCGTTTAGACTGTATAAATTATGCTGCCATTCACTAACTCTGAGCCTTTGAAAAAGGGACAACTTCTCGATTTTATCATCTGGAGGTTAGCCAGGCTAGCAATTCTTGAGTAATAAAAGCCTGACTTTGAAATATGCAAATTTTAGCATCTAGCTGTTGGCACTATTTGCTATATAAAGCTGTACACTGATGTACACAAGTCATTTCCAATCTATAACATCTTCTGTAATATGATTTGCTTACAGTTTTGCAGGTCCTCTGGAAATCTCTTTCAGTGCTTTTCAATTGAATTAATAAATACGTCAGTGGTCCCTCTTCCCTACAGCTGGATGGCAACACCTTTTGCCCTGTCTTGTTAGTTGTGTCTTAATATTATGACCAGAACTGGATAAAAATTAATATTTATGCCATTTACCTTTAGTTACTTTGAAAATGGAGAATTGTCACAGTCATTTATTTGTGCTGTGTTTTCGAGAGTATTTTTGCATGCCTGTTTGTGAGCAAGTTTTACATGCATTCTTAGAGAGCAAGTGGAATTCACATTTTATTTATGCAAAGGGTGTCAGGAAAATTCTCTTTGGATCATTAAAATTACCTGAATCATTATAGCTTCAAAGAGCAATCTATGGCCTGCAAATTGTCAGTGCAAGTTTAGGTTGTTTCTTTACATCATGCAGTTTCTGATTTCAGAATTTAAATATCATAAAATGAGAAAGTTCTAACCGTTTTTTTTCTCTGTCACTTTTCATGTGATCTGATTTTAAGTAATTGGAACAAACTGTGCCTAATTTCATGCAGCATGATTGCCAGGCAGCCTCAAGCTATGGAGACCCAGCACTCTGTCTCCATTAAACAATTTTCAGTTGTTCAGGATATATTTTTTTTAATAGAAATGAATGAGCCTGGATGAAATTAAATGTCACAATAATCTGGTCATTGTTAAGGGGGCAAAAGGTATCAACAAAACTCCTAAACCTCTGTCTGTGGTAGACCGACTGGATAGTTTTCTTTTTTTCATAGTCCTTGAACCTGGTTTCCCACAAACTTTCAATTCCCCCCCCCAAAAAATTCTGTAATTGCTAGAATCACATGAAAGCCACAACATCAGGTAGTTAATCCACAGTCAGTCAAAAATGCACAAAGAAGTAGGCTTTTTAACTGAAATCCAATATGTTTAACTATCTTAAATCCTATGCATCTTTCCTAGATAAGCTTTTTGTGGACAGTATGAGTTATTCCTTTGTAGACCTAAAAAAATAAAAATGACTTGACAAAAACCCAACATGCCACAGGCAAGGCTGCTGTGAAAACATTCAAAGCCCAGGTTGCCTTCCGCCCACAGGGCTAGTGAGGCCAAGAGAAGGGCAAAGGTAGATGTCATTTTACAAAAGAGAGAAAGACGAGTGCCATGTTAGGAAGAAAACGGAAAATTCATTCCAAACCGTTGCAACCACAGGGCTAGGTCTCCCTTGCCATTTTCCTGAACACCTCTGCTATTATGGCATCTAAGCGGCAAGGACACCGGTTTAAGAGAGATCAGTAGGTTCTTGTGAAGGAAAGAGGGATTGCACTTGCCAGATATACCAATCAACCTAATCACTATGGGATATCAAAGCAAATTTGACCACAGTCCAATAGACAGTGACAGGAGACCTCGTCTTTGTTGTGTACATTAGCTTCCTGCCATTATCTCTTAAAAGCTTAATTATTTGCAAACAATTGATCAAGATGGGAATTTGAGAAAGGATAGGTAAGGGCCACTGGGAGAACGGCAAAGCATTAAGAGAGTAAACAAAATTACCTTTAGATCTTACAATAAGAACTAACGATTGAGACCGGAGAGAGCCAGGCAGTGCAGTAGCTGCAAGGCTTCTTTCTCGAGTGTTTCCCATTTGATCTGCATTAACACCTCAGGAATGAGTGAAAGCCATAAAACAGTGATTATGTATGGGTAAAGCTGACCCTCCCTTCCAACATTAAACCTGCACACATGTATTAGGTGGGCTTCGCCGGGGAGAGAAGAGCTGCTAGACTCAAAGGGAAAACGGGTGGCTTGGGCAGTGGAACCCGAGCTAAAGGCGAGAACTCACAAAATGATCATTCTGATTTCAATAAGCAACACCCTGACTTCTTCCCAGTCTCTTGCTGAAACAGACCCTGCGTGCCACTCTTCCTGTGTTTCTAGATCTGCAGTGTGACTTCTAATAATGACCTCGGATAGCAGTGATGGCTCAATAACCCCATCAAAGAATAAAATGATCCCTAGAGTATGTGTACTGTGTAACGGAAATAGAGGTTGTCTCAAAAAAAAAAAAAAAAAAAATCGAGGACTTCCCTGGTGGCACAGTGGTTAAGAATCTACCTGCTAGTGCTGGGGAAGATCCCACATGCTGCGGAGCAACTAAGCCCATGTGCCACAACTACTGAGCCGGCGTGCTGCAACTGCTGAAGCCCGCGCACCTAGAGCCTGTGCTCCGCAACGAGAGAAGCCACTGCAGTAAGAAGCCCTTGCACCGCAACGAAGAGTAGCCCCCACTCGCCGCATCTAGAGAAAGCCCGCACGCAGCAACAAAGACCCAACACAGCCAAAAATAAAATTTTAAAAAAATCTAAAATTAGCTTACATAAAAATTAAGTCTGAACGGTCCTTTCACCAGCCAGAGAGAATAGGAAGTGACAGAAAGAAAATGGCAACTTTCTAAAGAAAGGTATCTCTGCCCAATTCCAATCTTATATCTTGAGATGGGGACGGGAGGGGGTTTCTGATGCTGGTTATCTGGTATTTACAAATTTACAATACATTGGAAGAAAACTTATTTCTGTAAACAGTCAAACCCACTCTTTCAGATGAGCATTAATAGGAAAAGAGAAACTCTTCAGCACACACAGATGGAAAATGTCCAACCTTCTATCTGAATGATATCCTTGACCAAATGTACCCCTTTCATCAAATTTTCCACCCCTGACTGCAAACGTGGATGCCAAGACAGTGATGAACTTTATCTTATCTACCCTGGTAACCAAGTTTCAATAATGGTCCCTCCCTCTCTGCCTTGCCCACTCTAACAGCTCATTGTAATGGCAACAGAAATTTTGAAAATAATCCTGTACAGAGCTCACTGGTGAGATAATGGAAAGCTACGCTGCCCCTTCTCAAGCCTCAGATTAGTAATTTCTTGTGACACAGAACTGCCTCTCCACCGAAACTGCAAAACAGCTATAACAAAGCAATAGAGGTGGAAGCAATTTTCAAGCAAAATGTTACATGCTATACTTTAAAAGGTATGGGAATAGGTACCGGGAGAGCTGATCTAACAGGAGGAATTATGGCAACTGTCCAATATCACCCTTATCAAGGCAATGTTCTGTTGCCTGGCTGAATATGCTGGAAGAACAATTTCGGAACTTCTTTTATCCTTTTTCCTCCAGCCCTTTGCCTCCTCCACAGCAAAGTTTAATGCATTAATATAAATTGACCTTGAGCTAAACTCTGGTATGTGATGGAGAGGTACTCCCTTTAAAGAAGAAGAAAAAAATCTACCATATGGCTCTTAACCATTGGATCTCTGTGTTCTTTTAAAACTTCTACTGAGTTTTTGTCACTAAGGGAATATTGTGGATCTGTCTAAATTAAAATAACCAGCTATATATGTGACCTCTAAGAGCAGAAGCAGAAGCCTATTAACCAAATATATTTATATTTGTTTAACGTGAATTTCTTTTTGCCTGTAAAAACTTCTGCCACTTTAAATAAACTTGCAGCCATTTTCCCCTTGTGCATTGACTATGAATAGCTTACACTGTGACAATTACATTGATCTAGGATACTTTTTTCCTTTAAAAAAATCCATAATGCTTCGCTATTGTCTTTCAGCTTTATGAATTAGTTTTACTGTTTCAGTGAATGCTTTTTTGTCTTCTGACTGCACATTATCAAAGAGACACTTTGTGCCTCTCATTTGCATTACAAAAGCAGTGTACGGTGCAGTGGAAGAGCATAGCCTGAATGCATAGCAGTTGAGCCCTGCATCCTCACACAGGCTGGAATCAAAAGAAGAACGGTGAGGTCTGTACGGCTAAGAAGCCAAAAATGTTTGGAGCATCATCAGCGAAGTCACAGGATTTCAACCTCTTTTCTTAATTCTCCACCAACGCTCCTAGATTGCCCAGTTGCTCAAACTAAATGTGCTCCGTTGACTGTTCAGCACTGGCTTTTTCTGAAGCCTAGTCAAGCCATTTTCCAGACAAGCCCTCAGATTTGATTTCTTGTCTATCCAGCAGCAGTTATAAGGAGTTGCTAGTAGAGGTGTGCAAGCAGGAAGGTCAGGCGGGAATCTCTAAACTTGATCTTATCACGTGAAAATGACATAAGTGTGAAAGGAAAAATTGAACACTGGCTAGCATTTCGTAACAGTCTTCACTTTTGCACTAATGAGACTATACAATACACAGCACTGAAAACGTTGTTTTATAGTTAATTATAAGAGGCTAATACTACAATGCCTCGCCTGTCTTACCTATCTGATCTTTTAATTTCTTGTAAATATTAATTAAATATAAAATAAAAGCACTAAATAGAAAAAAACATACTACATTAAGGGATTTCATAGTCCTTTGTATTGGGGATTTTTTTTTTTAAGTTGCTTGCAATTCCATTATAATAACTATGTTTAGATGTATTCTTCAGTAGCTATAGATATGTTCCAGGAGTATTTTAAAATATATGCATTAAAGACATAAAATTTAGACTCTAAATTAGCAATTACTTATATCCGCCTCCTAAAAGTATTAAAATTCATGAAGAGTGCTAAAATTATTTTGAACAGTTATGATGATTAATGAACTCCCTGAATATTGATTCTCTTAGTAGGAAACCACGGCTATAAAAGGAAACACATAAAGGCCAATAAGAAAAACAGGGTAAGAGGAGTAGGAGGATGAGAGTGGGGGTGGGAATAGGGGCCACGCTTCACTTTTGTGTCCTTTTCAAATCATTTTAAGTAATAGCTCATTTGAACTCTTACTGTTTGTCAGTAGGACATATGCATTACATGCATTATCGCAAGTACTCTTGGTGACCCCCATGAGTACGGGCTATGCTTAGCTCCATTTTATAGATGAGGAAGCTGAGGCTTGGCTAGGTCCCAAAACATGAACAAAGGCTCACAGCTACTTAGTTCTGGAGCCAGGTCTGCCCTCCCCCGAGTTTCTCTACTTGGCTACCCTTCCACTGATGTTTCTTTCCCATTTCTCCATTCCCTTTTTTAAGGTAAACATTTTAAAACCAAAAACATATTCTAATGGAACATGAACAAAGTTATCCATTGTGGTGAGAGGTGACTGAATGTTTCTCTGCAGTTTCAATAGCCTCGATCCAGAAAAAGTTGCTGCTTTCCTCTCCTCCGCTGCATCCCCACAGCTTCTGCCCTGCAGGCAAATATCAAGGGGCAGGGATGGAGCTGTGAGGTGAAAGTTAGTTCACCAGGACCTTTCCCCACATTCTCCCTCCAGCGACTATACAAAGGGACTTTATTATTTTTTTGTTTTTGTTTTTTTGGTTTTTTTCGGTATGCGGGCCTCTCACTGCTGTGGCCCTTCCCGTTGCGGAGCACAGTCTCCGGACGCGCAGGCTCAACGGCCATGGCTCACGGGCCCCCAGCCGCTCCGCGGCATGTGGGATCTTCCCGGACCGGGGCACGAACCCGTGTCCCCTGCATCGGCAGCCGGACTCTCAACCACTGCGCCACCAGGGAAGCCCCAAAGGGACTTTATTAATAGCAGCTTTCTAGTATTAGTAAGAGTGATAGAAGTAGTAATGGTACCACGTATTAAGAAGTGAGGATGTACCAGGCATTGTTCCAAATCCTTCACATGCATTACCTCATTTAATCCTCACAAAAACTTTACGAGGGAGGCTCATATATTATACCCATTTGACAGATGAAGAAACTTGAGCATAGAAAGGACAAATTACTTTCTCACGTTCACACAAGCTTGTAAGTAATAGAGCTGGGATTTGAAACTTGGTGATAACATAGAAGTTGAGAAAATTCACTTCCAAATTATTTTGTTTTCTAAATGATGGGTGGAGCAATCCCACTCATTCCTGATGAGTTAATCATGAATATATAGATGATGATTACTACTCATTTTATGAAGAAGCTATTATCTTAATGTGTATGTGTCTACAACTCAGTTCTGTTAATGGAAGCAATAGGAAATTCTGCTACAAGATACAAAACTCAATGGAAACTAATACATCCATCATTTTATTCATTCTTCTAGTGTTGCTTATAAACACAAGAATGATGGTAGGTTATATATGAGAACACTCTTTAAGGGTCATAGAAACAAATGCCTGTTCTTCCATCCACCTGCATTACAATATGCCTTAAATTGTCTGCTTTGAAATTAATTGTTGTGTGTTTTTCTACCAATTACTTTCATTTTGTTTGTGATTCTTAATCAAATATGAGTTAAATTACATTTGGAACCATTTCATTTTAGTAGAATACTAATAAAAACACAGGAATGCTATTGCCATTTACAAGGCAACTAGCCCAGTTCTGCGCCCAATAAATATCTGTTGTATGAATGAATGAGTGCTATGGAAGTTAGAGACGCCCAAAATGCCTGAACCAGCATTTATAAGTCAATGACTTCAGATAAACATCAGAAAACTAGCAGCCCCATTTTAACAATTGTTCATCCTCCTCGCTCAGTTCTACAAATCCCAAAAGCAGTACAGATTTTATTTACTTTATTTAACTGACATTTTTATAATGTTTGCTCTACATCAGGCAATGTTCTCAGTGCTTTACCAGTATTCACTTGTTTAATACTTATAACAAGCCTATGAGATCAGTGTTTTTACCCTGATGTTACAGATGGGGAAACCGAGGCACAGAGTCTAAGTTACTCACAAATAGGATGAAGCTGGGATTTGACCCTAAGAAACCTAGTTCTGCAGCCCACGTTCTTCATCCCTGTGTTATTCTGTTTATCTTTTTTTAGCATGTATAATTTCCCCCGAAGTTTCTCCCAAATCCGCTCTATGTTGTTGTTGGGTTTATTTCTTGCAAAAGTTCCCTTCCCACTCTCCAATTGCAATGTAATAAAATTCAAGTTCTCCATCTTACAGGACTGAAGAAAGAATAGAGGAGACTACTGTTTCGACATACAGGCTCTCCCCCAAGAATTTCACTGTAGCAATAAAACAAAACCATAGCACACCATCCTGGACCACTTTTCTGAAAAGAAAGTTCATGACCAGTTTATACAATAAACTCCAATAAAGTGAGGATCTTTTCCAAACTACATACAGCTCATCTCCGCTCTTGCTGAGAGCGTGCCAGCTAAAAGGAGACCTATCCCCAACCTGTAGAACACTTTTCCACTTTAAAAACCAAAGCGAAAGGGTTTTGAAGCCATGAAGAGAAAAGACAAGGAAGATGAAATACAGTGGTACCATTTGGAATGAGACTGTTGACAGTTATCATTACTGCCTTTACAGACACCCTGTCCAGCATTAAATATTGAGGAAAAACCCTTGTAAAAAGAATAAAGTCTCCATAAGTGAGAAGCAAAACCAGTACACTTGGTGAGAAGATGTTTTGAGAGAGAGAAAAGCGAGAGCCAGGGAGAGAGAGAGGGAGAATTCATGCTGCTCCCAATATGACTAAAGACCCCTGGAACTGGTACTCATTCTCTAGTGCTAATTTTCCCACTTAAATTACAGTGCTGGTGTAGCCTCATCTCATTAGAGATCATTGTCCCCAGTAGACAGTTGTGTTTATGGGGGACTCTGGCTGTTCCACACCTGCTGATCAGGTTGCTATGTGATCAAGGCTGCATACAAACAGCAGACTCGAGCTTGCTGGACTGCGACTGATGAGCCCAGGCTAATTCAGGGGTGATTATGTAGTTTACTGGACCACTAAACCTCTTTAAGCTTGTAATTACTGCCTATTTGAGTAAAGAACATTCAAAAGCAATTCACTGCATCATGCCTGCCACAGCTGGAAGCAGGCTGCCAGCAGTCTGTGGGGACGTTAAAATCTACAGGGACATGGATTGAAGCCCAGCTAGCAGACACTGTCAGCGGCACCCGCAGCCAAGTCTACGCACATTCCTGCTCACCTCTCCTGACCAAGCTTACCATTAAAGGTGCCGTGAAAACTACAGAACAGCCATAAAGATGACAAATAACGGAATGAAGCGATACAAACGACATTTTAATGATTTCCCCCTTTTGTAAGGCTAAAATTGAAAATGTCTTTTCACAATGCCAAAGAGAGAGAGAGTATATGCTTTAAATAATATACACCGCTGAGATTTACTGTGTACTTGCTGAAAGTTCCATCCAAAAAAAATACCAATTTGAAAACAAAATGCCCACCTTTTGGGCTTTCTGAAAGAACTGGGATGTACAGTCATTTGAGATCTCTTCCACCCACTTAGCTGTCATGTTTATAACCTTAGCTGGGAAAATATTGTTTAGCTACTTGATTGACATTTTCTAAGATCACGTGTAGATTTCTGCTGTTAATGAATTAAAATGCTGCTCAGGCACCTGAGGGAAATTTACTTTCAAGAGTCAGAGAAGATTTCAGGAAAAAAAAATGTATCAGTATTTATCAATGTTCTCATTTTCTTTTGCTGTCACCTTAACAACTGCAGTTCTTTTGTATAACAGAAGTGTAAAACATGCTTTGCATTGCTGTGGATATAATTATTACTTGTCTCTAAGTAACAAAAAAAAGACTGGAACTTAATGAAGGGGGATTAAGTTAATTTCTTTTTTAGCTAACAGTTTCCTGTCTCTTAAAATGCAGACCTTGGTGAATATAATGTTCAGGGAAAGAAAATTAAGCTTTTTATTTCACTAAAATCTCCACTTTGGAATACTGATATTAAAATATTAAGATGATGTTTATTCTTTAAAAGTATGTAAATTTGGTATTAAATAAAGCCACAGAAATCCTTTCTGACTACTCCATCCAAAGTCCACAGATCCAGGGGGTTTATGTGTTATCGACACATCATTCCTATTAATATTCATTAGGTGGGTCTGCTTGCATTTTTATAAGCTGTGAGAGAGGCAAAGAAACAACCAGAATTCTTTAACACATGGGCATTATCAACTCAGCGTATGCCAAACAGCAGAGCACCCAGATCTGAAGTTAAAATTCAAACACAATTTACCTTTACTTAGCTAATTTTCATGAAAATTCTCTTCCCTTTACCCATTGTAGTCTAAGCTCTTTAATTATCTCTATTCTCTGTAACATACACTTCAATTTTTAAGAGATTATTCAGCACTATATTTTATCTTGGTTAACAACAAAACCCTTATCTTGCAATCAAACTAAAGAGAATTTCCCTTTAAGAAAAAAAAAAAAACCTAACAACTTTAAATTGTCTTAGTAATAAGATTACCTTTATCTTTATGAACCTTCTTAAGCAAACCCTTTTTAACTCCCCAAAGCATTTATTGATGCGAATTCACTGTCTGTCTCCAGAGTGGATTATAGAAGAAGGAAGAGTCTTAGTCAAAATTTGGGCAGATCCCCAGTATTTGTTTCCCAAATTATGCTTTCTCAGTCGTCCAGTCTAACTGGACAGGGAAATGCTCACAGGGCTGTGGGCGTTTTTCTGTGGCATTCCCACAGAGCTCTAAGATGTTCCTAGAACATCTTAGATGAGTAAGAAAAAGAGTGGGACCTGTCATCAACAAGATGACAAGATAAAGGTGGCAGAAATAAAGGTATTCAAAGTTAACTTGGAATGTCAATTGGGACAGCCACTATGGAAAACAGTATGGAGGTTCATTAAAAAACTAAAAATGGAAGTACCATACAATCCAGCAATTCCACTCTGGGGACTATATCCAGAAAAAATGAAAACTCTAATTCAAAAAGATACGTGCACCCCAGTGTTCACAGCAGCACTATTTACAACAGCCAAGACATGGAAGCAACCCAACTGCCCATCAACAGACAATCTTAAGAAGATGTGGAATATATACATAACAGAATATTACTCAGCCAGAAAAAAGAATGAAATATGCCATTTGCAGCAACATGGGTGGACCTAGAGAGTATTATACTTAGTGAAATAAGTCAGACAGAGAAAGACAAATATACTATATGATATCACTTATGTGTGGAATCTAAAAAATAATACAAATAAATCTATATACAAAATAGAAAAATACTCACAGACATAGAAAACAAACTTACAGTTACCAAAAAGGAGGGGGGGGGAGGGACAAATTAGGAGTATGGAATGAACAGATACAAACTTCTATACATAAAATAGATAAGAAACAAGGATTTACTGTATAGCATAGGAAATTATACCCAATATCCTGTAATAACCTATAATGGAATATAATCTGCAAAAGAATTTAAAAAAGTTAACTTGGCTAGTTTGAGGCTTTTTTTTTTAAGAGTTTGAGTTGGGTGATCTTTTATATCCTTTATATTTGTATAACACTTTACATTTTCAAAGAGCTTTTATTATATTTTATGAAATTTGAGCCTTACAACTACTTGGCCAAGTTGGAAGGACAGGTAATGTTGCCTCCATTCTATAGGAGAAAAAACAAAACTCAGAGTGGACACATGGCAGATTATGAGGTTAGGAAGTTGTGGCTCATAGGCCTGGAGCCCAGGCCTCCTACTTTTACACTCTTCTGAAGCTCAAAGTTTATCTTTTGATGATAAAATAAAGAGCTGTAGCCACGTCCTTCAGAAAGCTACCGTGAGTTGGTGAGCCCAGCCTCTGTTTTACTGTGTAAATGTGCACTGCTCTATACACAAAGGGTGAAACAAAAAACTCAGACTAAAACCAGATAAAACAGAACATCTTTCAAACTGGCTGCCATCATTCCTAACAAAACTTACATAAGTAACCTAAGTAGTAATGCTAGAAGGTCTTAAATAATGGCATTGGTCCCTTCTACAACTGGCTTTGGGAAAGAACTATTGTTACCGAATGACCGGGTAGTTTGTTTCTTTGACACAACTAGACTTAGTTTTGTTTTATTTAATGTGTCTTTCTTTGCCATTTCATGTGTGACATGAGTTTGCTAATAACATATACAAGGGGCCTAATTTTCCCCCCTCCTAAGTCACTTCCTAGGAGAACCTGGGCATGTGTGGAGACTCATCAACCTGTGTAGGTCAGGAAAGTGGTCATTAAGTCCGTTTCCGCTCCAGTGATGTGGTTACACATTGACAAATAGCATATCTAAAGGAAAACATTTTAAGAGTTATTGGTTTCAAGAGGTGCCGTTAGGTGTACCAACTGAGCTAGATAACTGGAGCTCAAGTCCCAGAACCCACATCGACTGTGTGGCCTTGATCAAGGCATTTCAGTCTTCTGAGCCTCAGCTTCCTCATCAGTGAAAATGAGGATGACAGAACCACGGGGGTCAAATGAGACAACACATATTAAATTGCTTGGCATATGGGGCTTCCCTCGTGGCGCAGTGGTTGAGAGTCCGCCTGCCGACGCAGGGGACGCGGGTTCGTGCCCCGGTCCGGGAAGATCCCACATGCCGCGGAGCGGCTGGGCCCGTGAGCCATGGCCGCTGGGCCTGCGCGTCCGGAGCCTGTGCTCCGCGACGGGAGAGGCCACAACAGCAAGAGGCCCGCGTACCGCAAAAAAAAAAAAAAAAATTGCTTGGCATAGTGGCTGGCCTGGATGGAGGGCTTAGTAAATAGTAACTGAATCTGAGATGACTCACAAGGATGGGCTAATCTAACTAAACATACTATATACATTTATATTTTTTTTTCACAGTTTGTAAGGAAGAGGGTTTGACTAGGTAATTCTTGTCATTTATTTTTCTAGTGTTTAAATTAGGTTTTAATGTTTTCTTATAATTCTCTTTATTTAGACAATCACTTCCAGGATATCTAAAGAAGGGGCAGCTACACAGGCAGTCACACGGGGCACCCCACACAGAACAGCCCCACGCCTGGTTTCATTTGCTGATGTCGCCATCTTGAAATTCTTCAAAAAAATTTTTTAGAAGCCCTGCATTTTCAGTTTGCACAGTTTATATGGAGGATGTATGCGTTCTCCACAAATCATATAGCTGGTCCTGCTCAAAGAAAGGGAGGTTCTGTTTTCCCTATCAGATGTTTTATATTCAGCTACAATCCCTCCTGAATTTACCTGAGCTTCACAGAATAGATAAATAATGACTACGTTTGTACTAAAAGAGTGTAAGAAAGAAAACACTAAAAAAGCAAGATGTAGAAGGTGAGACAGTGTGGATGTGCTCAGGCCTCAGACAGATGAGTAAGGACACTTGAATGACCCTCCAGTGGCCTGCAAGGATTCACACACTCCTGTAAGTGCCTAAATCACCCTCAGGGACAGACCGAGGCACCGAGAAAATACTCCATATTATGAAGTCTATAGGGGAAAAGAAATCAATAATCTGAAACCTTCAAGGTGTGAGGTCCATTCTGGCTCACTGGACTTCGGGATGTTGAGAGCCTTTGTCTTTTGGTGGCCGGGAGTCAGAAGTGGCAATTCGCCCACCTTCCTTGGCAGGGGACGAGTGCCACATTTGGCAGAAAACTGTGCTCTCGAGAAAAGGGAGCAGAGAATCTTTTGGCCTGGGCTCCAGCTAGGATAGATCAAGAGTGAGAACTCACCCTTGCATGCCAACCAAATGCCACTGTAATTAAAAACAAACCTTTGGAAATAAAGTATCTGGAAATTATTTCGATTCCAACACATTCACGATAGGAGCTCATCGATAGTTACAATTAATTCACTTGGTCACAGGATTCTGGCAGGGGAGTGCTGTCCTTTTTTCTAAGCCTTCTTAGACAGAATTCTACTTTTTGTTGGTTCAGATAAGCATATAAATAAGCAAACTGAAGAGAAAAATGTATGTAATACGGCATAAAGTTTCAGAAGCCTCTGGCATATTTGGATTTGCACCTTACATCAAACCTTCTAAGATGGAAGCCCAGATTTCTTAAAAATGCAAAATTCCGTCATTTTGATGATGCCAAATGATGAACTCCACTATTATATGCGTATATTTTGCTTAATGGCTTCATTTATTTTAATAACAAAGGGAAACAAGATTTTACAGATGAAAGCTTTCTTTTTTTCATGGCTCCAATGCAACTGGGATTTAAAAAATCTGTGATGTTAACCAATATGTGATAATGGCTGCTCTCAGGAGCCCTATTTCATCCCATTTTATGCAGGGAAACCTACACAGAGTAACCACCACCAGAGTACCCCGATTTTGAGAAGGGATGAGTGTCAGAGGTCTTGTGATTGTTCCTTTTCTTTCCTCTGAATGGCTACATGTTCAGTAAAGCGTCAGCTATGGAATTACTGGAGCAATAGGATTAACTCACTAAAGATTTATTATAAATGAGGCAGGAAAGTGCTGTTCATATGATTTCGGGGGATAAGAAAATAATTGCATAAACCTTTCCCTCTGTTCAGAAATCTGCCTACAGGGTTTAATATTTTGTTGAGAATCAAAAAAATAAATCAGAGCAAGTAACTTCAGTTTAATTCTCGTTTGATTTCTTCATTACACTGAATATCTACGGTGAATCAGGAAGCCAGGAACTCATCAAAATCAGTTCCCATGGGAACAAAAGACATGCCATCTCAGAACCTCCCTGTTACAGCCCCTAAAACTTGCCCATTTATTCAGAATGTCTAGCTAGTTTCAGAAAAGAAAGAAAGAAAGAGAGAGGGAAAGAGAGAAAGAAAGAAAGAAAGAAAGAAAGAAAGAAAGAAAGAAAGAAAGAAAGAAAGAAAGAAAAAGAAAGGGAAAAAGAAAGACGAAGGGAGGGAGGGAGGGAGAGAGGGAGGGAAAGGGAAGGGAGAGAGGGAAAGGGAAGGGAGAGAGGGAAAAAGGCCTTTGGCTCACTAAAAATTCAGGTGAGATGACACAAACCACAAGTCTGAAGTGGTGTTTCTTTTTACTGAGAGCCGTACCTTCAAACTCTAGAATACAACAGATGCAACTTGCCAGCCACACAAAGGATGTGGAGTGATTTTACAGACACTCTCTTGGCCCAAGATGGCAGCTCATGATTAATGGCTGCGTCATCCTTGGCCCTGCTGCAGTCAGGCCTGGGGTCTGATCCTGACACAGAGCCTTCGTCTGCAGCCAATCAGCAGATGTAAGCACAGAGGCCCTGTCAGGTTGACATATCATTCCTTCGACAATGTCAGCGAGTATTAATGTTCAATTATCTGTCCTAGAAATGACCCACGCCTTTATGCATTGTGTAACTGCACACGTGGCGCTCTGGTAATCCCGAAGACAAGGGCAGAGATGCCCGCCGTAAACCAGCTACTGGGAGTTGGCTTTCCAACACTGTCATGACATTGCCTTGCAGTACTGCATAGGAGATTTAATTTTAGTTCTTTTCCTAAAACATATTTGAAAAACCAATGAGCCATCTATCTATCTATCTATCCATCTATGTATGTATGTATGTATGTATCTATCTATCTATCTATCTTCCTTTCAGTATGTCTGCATGGCAGTAGTCCTTTCTATTTAAACAGCAACACTTCACATGAGTCGTCTGTGACTAGCCGATCACACTCAGCCACCTGTTCTTTATATATGACAACGAGCTGCTCATTATGTGTGGGGGGACGTTTTAGTTCATAAAACCAGGTGTATATCATTTACCATCAAACCCAAATGACAACAGTAGACTGTTCTGGAGCAACGTCAAGATCAATTCAGCTTCAACACGTGAATCTAAAGGAGTCTTCTCAAGCCAGCCACCCCTCCTGCCCACTATTAAAAATCAGGACCCTGGCAGAGGAATGATTTAAAAAGCATACCTGAGATCATTTTACTTGTTAACCTTTACAGTTCCTCAAGTTTTTTAAAATATTGTGTTAATTTGTTGTAGTTAAATTTAAAATCCCCCTTTTCTCATATATCATGCTAAGAAAAAAAATTTTTTATCTTAGCAGACAGCTGCATTTGCATGGTTTTTGTTGAACTCACGTTCAAAGGTTATCAATAACAAGTTTGCAAACTTCTCATACAACCGGCACCGAAAGATAATGTACAGTAATTGCATGATAACTTCCTCCAAAACTGAGATAAAACTTTTAATGCGAATTCAGGTTCACCAACATATACATGATAGTAGGAACTTAAGTAGTTCAGATTGCAGCTCAATGAATTTGCCCCATGATACGAATTTTTAAGGAATAGAAAATGCAATTATTTTTTCCTGTGGAAAGCCACTAAAACTTCATTATTTTGCCTTAATTTTAACATGTGAAAAGCAGGTTGATTATGAAATGTACCTATTAAAAGTCTAGCCAGCCCTTGTTCACAGTTTGGTGTCTTGTGCTATTTCTACATGTATTCTCAACTGCACCATGAAAGTCCTTTTATCTTTCTTAATCTTTTTTTTTTTTTTCCTTTTCTTGGTCTGCCTACTGTGTTCCCAGCAGCAATTTTTTCCAAATGACTTCCATTCTCCTCCAGCTCCCAATCCTACTTCTTGGACACTTAGCCGTTGACTTTGCCTCCTGGTACGCTAACAGATCCAGGAGAAGAACACCCAAGACTCCCTTCTTGTCTATTTCTAAATCTCCTCTCCTGGTTCACATGTATTGCTAAGCCCTTGCTCTGAGATGCCATCCCATCACTCTCCCCACTCAGCCCCTCCACTGCCCACTTGTTCTTGATCCTTGCTCCATTCATCAGTCCTTTTCTACATTTATCTTCAAAGGTTCCTTCTCTATTGCCCAAGTAAATAATTAGGCTGTGCTTTAACAAACTGCATGGAACATAGTAGCAATTCCATGAAAGACAGCTGCACAGTATCGCCCGTATGCCTCAGAATACAGCTTCTTTCTCTTCCAAAGTCCTGAAACAGGTCTTTCAAAGGTCACTGATGATATCCTAATCCCTATACCAGAACCTTTGCCAGTACTTCTACTGCATAAACTTTCAGGGTTTGGTCACCTCTATTTTGAAACTTTGCTCAAGCGTTTGGTCAATAAATATCATCAAGCATCTCTATTATGGCTGAAGATAAAGCGGTGAAAGATTCAATCATCTTATTTACGACGGAGGCAGCTCGTAAATAAACAGTCACCATGACAAGTGCTCTCTATCAGATGACCATCAAGGCGCTATGGGTCTGGAGGCAGGGGCCACTTCCTCCCTCCTGGGGAGGACCAAGAATGGCTTCCCCAAGCTGTGACAGCTGAGATCAGTTGTGAAGGATGCAGGAAAAAGTATGAAGTGGAGAAGGGGTCATGGAGTTTCCAGATGAGGGAACAGCACGTGCCGGTGCACAGAGTCCAGGACCATTCAGCGCCTGTGGGGAAGGTAAGTGTGTATGGAAAGGGCGAATGAGGAGCCTGGGTGCTCAGTGGGCCAGTGTCAGACCTCAAGGGTCCTTGAATGGCACACTAAGGATGTTGTATCCTAAGGGCAATAGGGAGCTATTACAGGTTTTCAAGTAGGGGTGAGATCTGGCCAATTTTGCTTTGGAATAATCACTCTGGGGGCAAAATGAGGGATTCTTTGTAAGGGATCAATTACAAACAAGTGTAATTGATTAGAGGCAACTGATTATAGAGGCAGGGAGGCTGATTAGGGAAAGGGGAGAGCGGGAGACAAGGAGGCTATGGCAGCGGGACTAGATAGGGATAAGGGAATGAAGAAGTGTTTAGGAGGGAGTGTTGATGGGACTCGGGGAGTAATCTGCGAAGCAGGGAGGAGGGGGAATCTTCCAGGATGAATCTGAGGATCCTGGTTGGAACTTCCGGGTACATGGTGATGTTGTTAACTGAGATGAGGGTGAGAGAAAGGAGAGCCAGTGTGGGGACTGTGGTGGATTCTGTTTGGGAATGGACTATTTCTTATCATTGGATCTTCCTTCCTTTTCTTAGACTATTAAAGTGTGGGAGCTAGAAGGGACCGCAGAGATGAGTCCAGCCCACCTCCACGTTGGACAGACCTCCTGCCTGCTCCTCTGTCTCTTTCTCTAGGTTTTTTCCTCCAGACAGCCTTTAAAAGGAGGCATTGCCTGAATTCCGTTCTTTTTTGCGGTACGCGGGCCTCTCACTGCCGTGGCCTCTCCCGCTGCGGAGCACAGGCTCCGCATGCGCAGGCCCAGCGGCCACAGCTCACGGGCCCAGCTGCTCCACGGCATGTGGGATCTTCCCGGACCGGGGCACGAACCCGCGTCCCCTGCATGGGCAGGCGGACTCTCAACCACTGCGCCACCAGGGAAGCCCCATCCATCCATTTCTTTACACTCTCACAACCACAACCTCACCAGAACTGTTGTCATTGTTTCTGAACTGTCCTCCTCACTCCAGTTCTTCTTGCAAACCACACCACCAACTAGATCTATGTGCTTTTCCTAGAGCTCCGAGATGTACACGGTTCCTTGCACTCAGTAGGGCACTCAAAACGCATTTGAACTCACTTGGAAAAAACCTGAATGGCCCAATTCATACTGTTATTCAAAGAGAAGGGTAGATGTGGCCTAAAGTTTAGCCATCATTTACGGTGGGGAAAAATAACAACAAGCACGTTTAAAAGTTGCTTTTTCCTGCTGTGCAGTGGGATTAGGTCACCCCATGGTGGAAAACATCCCAGCCATCTCTCCGCACAAACCAAACAATTTTAGGTATTTCCAGGTAAGAGCCATTCTGCTGCTGCCTAAGCCCCTTCCCCCACCCCTACCACACACACTTGTGCAGTGCAGGTGTCACTGCCACGGAGAACCCCAGGGACAGCATGGCACCCATGCAGGGAACCCACAGCTCGCCGGTGGCGCCATAAAGCAGCTGTGATCAAGTAAGTGGGCCAAGCACATGGCTCTGGTGACGTCACATGGACTTCTGCCTCAACTCTCACCAGATCTAGTCAACGTATATGCAAGCCAGTTTCAAGAGCAATAACAAACCATAAATTTAAGTCTCAAGGTCTGGAAGTAGTGACACCCAGCAGGCTGCAAACTAGGGCTCTGAATTTTTTTCCCGTTTCTACTTTATTGTACACTAAGATCTCTGGTAGATCTTCAGACTTTCCCAGCTCGCTTCCTTCTATAAATGTGTTCCATCTGTAAAATGGGGGAACAGTGATTAATTGTTGAACCAAATGCAAACGAAGTACTTAATAATCTTTTCACATCAAATAGGATACTTGCTTATAGCTGGATTTTTCAAGATTCAATACATGCTGTTTCATGCAGGTCCATTTGGCCTTTTTTCCTTGGGAATTCACCCCACCACTTACTCAATCACTCCCTTGAACACTGAAGTGATGAATGTTGCTGGGTGCTCATGGTTTCTGGTCCAATATGAACACTTTCAAGGAGTAAGTCGAGGGCACCTGTCGTCTTGGTAACTGACGAGGTTTTCACTTCAAGGTGTGGGCCTGAGACCCACAGGGTTCAATGGGGGAAGTAAATGAATTGACTACATCTCTTGCCCACCTGATACGCATAAACTCATTACTGCCAAATGTACTTCAATATTATCAAGAGGGGATGGCAACATATATATCTGACAATGGTTAACGCGATGCCTTTATTGCATTTTACATTCGCAAGTTAAAACACTTGGTTTGTCGTTACAATTCTTTGTGAAAATCTGGTCTTCACTATACTCACAATGAATTATAAATGCCTGCACCAAAACAAAGGCTAATCCACGATGCCATCGAATGGATGCCTCTCTTTCTAATTTTGATTTCTAGGGCCCCTGGCCTCCGTAAGAGAACGCATGCAGGGGCACACACATACTGTATTTCAAATGGAGATTTTATGTAAGCTTATTTTTATAGTGATTCCAAGAGTAGCTGCTCTGCTTTTTATCTATGCAAACTGGAAATAAAGTAGGCACCCTGCCAGCTCCCTGACAGCAGGCCGGGCCCGGGCTGCCATGGGTAACTCGCACAATGACATCTAAGGGGTCCAGAAAAGAACCCTGACTAATGGCTTTTGGATTCCTTGTGACCTTTGATCCTCAGTGCCTTAGACCAAAATAAATGACCTAATTTCAAGAAACTACATCCAGCCTGTGAACTCTAATGAGTGAGAGAATTTACCCACTAAGCAATGATTCATAGGTATGTGCTATTCATAACCATTCTTTAGATCTTAGCCCAACTAGAGGGAATATACTTTTCGGATGCTCACGTTTTCCTTGTATGTTATCTGCTGCTTTTCCCTTGTTGCTTTTAATATTTTTGCTTTGCATTTAATTTTTGTCAGTGTGATTAATACGTAACTGGGTGTGTTCCTCCTTGTGTTTACCCTGTATAGGACTCTGAGCTTCCTGGACTTGGGTGACTGTTTCCTTGGATGTTCAATTTTTAAAACAAATTCATCTTCCAGGATGCTGTGGAATTTGAGAGTGCCCAGGGCAGATAAAGTATACAAGGCAGCGGAAATACAAAAGCATTTCCTGGAGCAGACTGAAGTTGGCAAGTAGGATTAGGAACAACAGCATTTCTCCCTCAAATGTATGTATTGTGGGGCTTCCCTGGTGGCGCAGTGGTTGAGAGTCCACCTGCCGATGCGCCCCGGTCTGGGAAGATCCCACATGCCGCGGAGCGGCTGGGCCCATGAGCCATGGCTGCTGAGCCTGCGCGTCCGGAGCCTGTGCTCTGCAACGGGAGAGGCCACAACAGTGAGAGGCCCGCAAAAAAAAAAAAAAAATGTATGTATTGTTTCCTTAGTTGGTGATTCTCTTGCTTCCTTACTGACAAAGGCTACCAGATCTGGAGGTCCAGACTAGGAATTCGGGAGCTAGTACAAGCAATGAACACACTGCCCTCTCCCCATGATAACTTCCATGACTGACTATCATTGCCAGAGCCCTGAAGCCACATCGGGGGGAAGGGTAAGATTCTGTAACGTTCAACCTTCACTCATCCTATCACCCAAGTGTACTGTCAAGAAGCCGCAAAGAAAAAGTCAGTATATCTGCAGCGTCCTTGATCTATCAGAAGCTTTCTGGGTATTTGAGAGACCCAGGGAAAACTCTGTGATATTCATTTAGGGCAGTGAAACTACCCTGCATGATACTATAATGGTGGATACATGACATACACTTGTCCAAACCCCTAGAATGTACCACACCAAGAGTGAACCCTGATGTAGACTGTGAACTTTGGGTGACAATGACGGGTCCGTGTAGGTTCATCAGTTGTAAGGAATGTGCCACTCTGGTGGGGACAGGGGGGTGCTGATAATTGGGGAGGCTCTGCAGGTGTGGGGCAGGAGGCCTATGGGAAATCTCTGTCCCTTCCCCTCAGTTTTGCTGTGAGCCTGAAGCTGCTCTAAAACATCAAGTCTGGCTTTTTAAAAACTCTTTGGTATTTAAAAGAAAGTCCTTGTACACTGAAAAAGAACTGAAGTTGGCAGAGGAAAAACCAAACACTTCAGTCCGAGAGACATTATGAAAATAATGCGTTGTTTCAACACCAGAGGAAAAAAAATCCAAGCATTAAAAATCAAAGATGGGGCTTTTCTGGTGGCGCAGTGGTTGAGAGTCCGCCTGCTGATGCAGGGGACACGGGTTCGTGTCCCGGTCTGGGAAGATCCCACGTGCCGCGGAGTGGCTGGGTCCGTGAGCCATGGCCGCTGAGCCTGCGCGTCCGGAGCCTGTGCTCCGCAATGGGAGAGGCCACAGCAGTGAGAGGCCCGCGTACAGAAAAAAAAAAAAAAAAAAAAAAAAATCAAAGATTAAGAAAAACAGTCATCTTTCCATTTAAAAGCTGTCATGTTGCTTGTGCTCCTGAGATCCTTGCTATGCAAAGTCTGGTCTGTGGACGAGCAGCAGCGAGCTTGTTCAAAATGCAGAATCTCAGGCCTCACCCCTCTGAGAATCTCCATTCAAAAAAACCATTCCCAGATCATTGGAATGCACACTAAAGTTTAAGAAGCACTGCTCTGAAGAAGCAAAAGAACCTTCAGTTCTGTAGTAATTTCCATTTCCCAACTTTTTAGATGGTAGACTTTCATTTTTTTAAACTTAACCATTTACACCTCAGTTTAACCTCCAAATGTGTACACTGTTAAATCTCCTGATACAGCTTCAGAGGAATGTTGTAATTACTACTGCTATGTTGTATGAAGATTAAAATCAGGAAAATATCCTCCATTTAGAACCTACAATCATTCTACTTCTCTCCATCATTCCAACCTAGCAATGTTTCCAAGGATTTGGTTCATCACAATATCACCTTTACATACTGATTTTCAAAACCCAGAGGCAGGCTGGCCCCTGTCTGCTTAGTCACGGGCAAAAGAAGGTAGGAATGATTGTCCGAGTTCACTCAGCATAAGAAGGTAGTAAACAGGACACTTCAAGCCAACCCAACTCTCTTTTTCTGCAACAAATGGCACCTTCTCCCCAAAGAACCAGCATAATGAGTTCAACCCTCCAATTTATTTTGGTGTGGAAGCCAGCTGTGGTCCCTGAAACCAGTACTTAAGTACACTTTGCCTTGCTTCTCTTCTCATCTTCCTGTCTCTAGTAATCAACAATCCAACACTGGGAGCGTATTTCCACCATTTCTCTTGACATTGGTAATGGGAACAATGGATGGGAAAATGCACGCTCTGTGATGCTACCAGAAGGCTGGCCTTCTCATTCTCAGAGGATAATACCTACCATTTAGAACATTTCAACAGCCCGAAAATTCCCCATGTTGTGACGGTCAACCTATGTGACACGTGATCCATGTTGGTACAAATGCAAAATATAGCATCTAGAGCCCTGGAGATGAACTGAATTCTAATGCCACATTTTAACGGTATTTTACAGATTTTTCCAAAGTCTCTCAGCATCTACCCCTTAATTAAATCTAATTTGGTTTCCACATAGAGTGTTATGGAGCACATTCACTTCACGATACATGGAAGCTCGATATACATCATCTTTACCTCCCAACTACAGCCTCATGAAGATGTTTTCATGTGGGAACATTCAACACTGATTTATGATGCTATTGCAACAACTAAGCAACTCATCTTCCAGTATAAATGTATCACCTAAGAACAACCTCACTGAAACATATAAATTCCATATATATTTAAAAATATTATTGTCTGTAATATAATAGAGCAGAATGTTTCAAAGCCTATAACCTTGCATGCAGAAGCGGTTTTTCAAGCATTAATACTTAAATGGGTCATAGACACCACATCTGTCATTCTGTCCTGAAGTCTATGAGGCAAAACCAAGACTATGCTGGCCTATTGATTTTTCTAGCATTTGCTTTAATTTACTTAACCATTGAGAAATCCATCAGTACATAAAGGGCAACTGTCCATTACTGCCTCATTTGCAGACATTCCTTCCCCTCATTTTTGGTAAATATTTCCCTTACACTGCTATGTGTTTACAGTGTAAAAACGAATTAGGAAAGTGCTCACACCTGTTTCTGTTCAGTAAGTGCTGCACTGAGGTATATGTAATGTGCTTAAAGGTAGAAGATCTAGACGTTATTACATCTGTGTGCAAAGGGTGGTAAATTAGATCCTAATTACATTAACAGGGATTCTGCCTCCCAGCTTAAATTCTACATGAGCACTCTGCAAAAATCCAAAAGCTCTGCGGTGGTTTCTTTATGAGCTGGTGATTACAGCTACTTCCTATGCGGTCACTAAATATTCTGTTTACAAATAAATGAAGAAGCTTTGAGCCAACTTGCCAGGGTCATAATCTGTTTTTTTTCCTCCCCCTCCCTCTTCGCAACAAACCCTCGCCCCATATGCATGGCAACAATCAGAAGCCCTGGCTTCATCTAATTACTCCATCACATAATTTCGCAAATTGCTTTGTCACCGGGGAGCCAAGTGCAAAACACGCTCACAGTGGGATTTCAGGCAGCAGCTTTCATTTACTACTCATTCCTTGTTAAATTAAACACGAAAACACGAGTTGTGTGAAAGAAGTCAAAAAGAAGGCCTGCAAACGAGCCAGACAAGTATATCTCCTATTTACCATTTCTCCAAATACGTCGTTGGCAACAGGCATTGTGAACAGGAGTATCCCCCTTGCTTGGCTGGCCCATTCCTAGCTCGATATAGCTGCTACAATAGACCACAGCCGAAAGGTCAAGAGCAAACAGGCTTCTCCGGAAAGTAAGTTTCATCACGTATCAACAGGAAGCCTGGGCCTATGGTAAAAAATTTGACAGACTCAAGCCTCTATTCTTTACCCTTTCTGCTTTCTGAAGTGCCTGGCCATGATCCTCACATGAGAACGTGTATCTGTTATTAGATGAATGATGTTAAGCCCTTTGAAGGTATAGACAGTATCCCATATTTCCATTCTGGCTAGAAGGAAGGAACCCGACTCCACTCATCTTTAAAAGTTCTCCAATGGAAAGATCATCAATCAAGTTCATACGGTATTAGATGTTTTCCTTTTAAGTATTAATGCCCTGCACGTTTCTGAAACACATCAAGATAAATGCTCACCCATCTCACTAAGGATGTGGGTGGAAGAAAAAGAGTGTGCGGTGGGTGACATTACTAGAGGGAGTGAACCTGAGGTTATACCCCTCGAAGCTGACATTTTTATGTCAACAACTAAACACAGCCACTGGTAATTAAAGGTATTTCTCTGCAGCTCAGGAGCCAGCAGGGTCAGGTACCATTTTACACCACAAACCAGTCCTTTATGCATGTAGATTTACCAGCATTATCTGCACAGGGAGAAGAGACATTAGCAGCAGCTGTCTCTCTGCTTTTACACTGAAAATTCTATTCATACAGACAGGTGGAGTAATTTAAAAGCCAATGTGGTGCAATTTCGATGTGACTAATGTCACTGCCTACGAAAATGCCACCATTACCACTGTTTATGGAAACATTACTAAAATTACATTTTATTCAAAAGAATTTTAGGATTCTGGTTATTACTAGCTTGAAAATGATCAGACCTCAGTGTCATACCCCAGAGCGGTGGCTTAATTCTCCAGGCTTTAGCAGGCTTCTTTGCTGAGAAACGACAGTTGGATTGTAGTTTCAAGAGTAATTGGGGCTGCATAAGCAGTTTCCCCTATCTCCATAAAGCAAATGAAAGACATAGCTCTTTGGCGTCCTGAACATGTGACAGGCAAAAAATCTTCAAGGAGCTAAATTCTGTGTTCGAAGGGTTAGTCACGACTTGCATGAGGAAAGATTCCCCAAATCACTATCACACGTTGTTAGTAATACACACGGCTAGAGATTTACCTATTTCCATAAGGAAGGAGGGACAGTTAATGTTTAAAATCTGAAATTCTAACAATGTATAAATGATTACAATTGCACAAAATATCAATAGCTGCAGCTATGCTTTCTTTATGCACAGATATGTCTGGAAAAAGAATCTAGATAGGAAAGGACCTTCCTTGACCCCCCGTTACCAATAACCATCAGGTTGCACTATGAAGTTTTGTGCCAAACCTTCTGGCTCTTATTTTTATTTAAAAAATACTAATCAGCTAGCTCATGAAATGAGATTATAATTATACCTTTGAACTCCCATGATGGTGATTTGATTTGCTCTGTGTTTGGGAGGCAACGTGGTAAAAAGCACATGGAAATTCAAGGCAGGAGACCCTCCCTGGTTGCAGCTCAGCCAGTTCCTAGCTTTTGACCCTGAGAAAATTCATTAACTTCTCTCACCTTCATTTCTGTCATCCTGACTACCTTACAGGATTGTCTTAAGAATCCAGTGTATGTGAAAAGATTAAACTACAAAGCACCATAGAGACACATATTATAAGTTTATTTAGCCTTTTGATCAATTTTTTCCTTCAGCTGTTAACAGGACAGAATGATCCAATGTCAAAAGAGTCAAGCAATTAAGGGATCATTAAAAAAAAAAAACTTGGGAAAAGTAACATTATGTAGGCAGGAGATAATTGCATTTCTTTTAAAAATGAAATTGTCATTTTTGTGGAGTTCCTCCCCCAAGAAGTTTGGGAAACTGACTTTTCTTTAAATATGGGACAGGAATGATTCCTAAGCTTCTATAAACTGCAATAGAAATTTTCTACACTCATTGAGCTTTCTTAGGATGAGTGTTCCTATTAACACCTCCTGGCCTCTGGATGTCCCAAGAACTTCCTAGGACACCGAATTCTCAAAGGCCATTCGTGTCATGGGAGAGCGTGTGGGCTTTACAGGGATGCTAGCGACAAAGTTAATGTGAAAACAGACAAAAACTGATCGCAGAATATTAAGAACTGAAAAGCAAAGATACCTAAATGGTTAAGTTCATATATATTGCCCCATTTTTTTTCTGGAGAGATAATACCAGGAGGACATTCAAATACAAGCAGTAATTTAAATCAAACAAAGGTCTCTATTTCAGAAGATTCTGAATAATCCATTATAAAACCAAGTAACTTGTGTCTCATTTGAATATCAACTAACTTAGGGTGCTTGCATTTACAACATCAAGTTACTTGAGTCCTATCTTTTCTTTAGAGTGTCCAAAGATAGAGCAATACTTCTTGTATTGGAAGCCACACTCCTTGGGCTATAATTTGCTGAGTGAAGGCATTTTGCAATAGCAAGAAAACACAAAATCTGAAAGGTCTTTGAAATGTTAGAAAATCGCCTGGCGTAAGTCTTCCAGCTACTCCTCTGCTCTTGGAGGCTGCCCACAGGCCCACCAGGAAGTGGACGCCTTATCTGAGTGTTCGAGGGCTCTCTCCTGCCTCCTGACACACTGAGCTGAGTATCCAGTCCATTGACGAAAGCCACCTTTCCCAGGCTCAGGACTCGCAAATGAAAGGACGAGCAGTATTGAAACACCGGCACGTTTGTCCATAGCAGTCATTTTGCTGTAAATCCGCACAATTACTATCATTACTACCTTGGAGCCCTAATAAAGCGATTTTTGCTGTCTCATGGCATTCAGTATACCTCAGGTAAGCTTGGCCCATAACCAAGAGGGTATTGTGACCATTGCAATGTGGTCTCCACTCTTTGCTTACCCTCTGGCATTGGCTTCCATCAGCAGAAACAGAAAAATTAGAGCCCTGAACATAGCTATTTAGGGGATTAAAAGAAGTAAAATGGATCAGTTTTTCCCATCAGGATTGGTACGGATGGCAGGGGTTCAGAGAGATTTGTCTTATAGAAAAATGCCCAAGTATATAGGGACATATATGTACACAGAGTCATAATCACACTTCCGTAAGAAAGACTGAGATGTGATGAGGATATTTCCAGTTAAGTCAAAGTCTCCTAAATTACATGACATATAGATTTCCTTCCCCTGGCAAAACAACCAATCAGCCAAACCAAACCAAAACACTGGAATCCTTCCTAAAACAAAACCACTGGATTGTCTGTCCATCAAACCTCCATTCTTTAAACCAAAGTACCTTCACTAGGAACCTTGAACACAGAAAGTAAAAAGCCAAACCTATGTCACAAAATATTCCTAAGGATTAGACTGAGTTAGTTTAAAAAATACGCTCACACATATGTACATGATGCTCTAATTTTAATCTGAAAGATAAATTGAGGAGGAGCTGTTTCATATTCATTGACTGAGTTTAGCGTTTTATCTTCAAAAATGTATCATCACTAAGAGGTATCAGAAGACAGGACATTGATATATGCATTGAAGTGTAAATGGCGAGCTAGTTTTCCAACAGTTATGTGCATGGGCAACCATCAACTTAATAAACTGTGCTTATGTGGGCACTTCTGTTTTGAACCTAGTCCTTCATTGAGTCAACCCGATTAAGAGTATATCAGAAAACCTGGGCTTCCCTGGTGGCGCAGTGGTTAAGAATCCACCAGCCAAGGCAGGGGACACGGGTTCGCTCTCTGGTCCGGGAAGATCCCACATGCCTCAGAGCAACTAAGCCCGTGCGCCACAACTACTGAGCCTGCGCTCTAGAGCCCGCGAGCCACAACTACTGAAGCCCGTGTGCCTAGAGCCTGTGCTCCGCAACAAGAGAAGCCACCGCAGTGAGAAGCCCACGCACAACGAAGAGTAGCCCCCACTCGCTGCAACTAGAGAAAGCCCAAGAGCAGCAGCAAAGACCCAATGCAGTGAAAAATTAATTTAAAAAAAGAGTATATCAGGAAACCAAACTACAATGTATTTTTAACTTAGCCTTGGAAACAAAAGGAAAATTTTAGAATAAGTTGACAAATTGCCAGCCGGACGCTACAAATGTCCCTTATTTAAGGCACCATATAAAGGCACCAACCATCAGTGAAATGAACAAACCACTTGCCTGAGCACAAAAATCTCAATCACACCCCGAAATTCATACAGCCCCAATCCGAGTTCATCTGCTTAAGAGTCCTACGCACCTGGATAAATGAACACTTTTAAAGTTGGACTTTTGTTTTTACTTTTGATTGTTTTTTTCCCCCAATGCCTCCTCGTCAACTGACTGTAATTCCCCCAGGTCAGAGGTGCATAACTAGGATGGGGAAGAAAGGCTGGGGCAAAGCGAAGGAGGTGTGGGGGAGGCTGGGAGGGAGCTCTGCCAGGTCACTAATGGCCTCTGGGGCAACAACTTGGAGAACAGGCTGATGCTTCGCCTTTGATCTTCTAATTCACAATGATCATTAGTATTAACTCCGATTCTTCTGGGTGAAGAATTCCAGCTGTAGCCTTTTCAGTTTACCTGACCTAAGAAAATTCATCACGCATCCCATTAAGATTTCAATAACCAGCTAAGAAAAAGAAAAAGGCAGTTGCTCCAGAATCTAGAAACCACTCGCTTCATTATTAAAACAGGGTTTATATGATGTATATTACAGAAGAATTAGGGCATTCCAACATTACCTCCAAGTCATTAAATAATCTATTCCATTCTCCTCCTGAAACAGATGACTCCCAATTGGGTAAAAGATATTCAGGGTCCTATCTAATCAAAGTTGAAATATGCTATCTCCAAAGTAGCAGAGATCTTTTAAAAGTAAGATAGAGAGATCTGTCATCTAAGCCTGTATTGATTTCGGCAAAGCCAAGCTCTGACCATCATCATGACTAAAGCCTGGGAAAGTGACTGGTAACCTCGTGTAAGAAAAAAAAGTAAGAACTGTGAAGATATTCTTCTTACGTATTTCAGAGAGCTCATTTTTGTTATGGGACATGGGCATCTGAAAGGAAAAAGAAATCTTCTCACTCCTTCATACTAGTTTTCAAGTATCTTAATTTAATAAGGTATCTGTAGATACCACACAATGAAAAAAGGATCAATGTTAGCTGCCATCTCCACAAGCCACCCTCCTTGGCTCAGGCATACGAACACGGAGGACTAGTTAGGACTGTCTTTCCCAAACACTTTGCACTACCCTGATTGACATTTTAGGTCAAAGTTCAAAAATATAGTCTTCCTGCCTTGCTACCTTCTTAGAACTAATGGTAGCTGAAGGATGCTAACTGGTAAGGCACAATAAGAATATTCACTGTTAAAACTGGCCAAGAATAGTGGTGAGGGATAGGAGGAGACATAGAAATGGCAGGAGAGGAGCAAATTCCATCTGCTACCTAACTACGTGCCTCTGTATTAGTCCTTATCTGTGTGTCTGCCTTTTGACTTTCCGCTCACCTTGATCAACAAAATGGGTTATCTGGATACCAATGAGAAGTACTTTTTCATTCTAACAATAATTCGTAATGTTTAGAGAGCAGTTCTTCCAAAATTGCAGGCAGAGATTTGATACTAAGATGTCTCCACCAGATCTTGTTACCAAAAGCAAAAACCAATGAAACACCATCTGTCTCTTCTAGAGCATTCACTTCCCAATTCAATTCCATTTGCTCCATTCTTAGAGTGGCGGACCCGCAGGGCACTTTTCATCTAATAGTGTTTCTATGGCAACGCCATTCTCAACCTGGAAGATTCTACAACCCCTCACTTTGGCTTTATCCGCATTGAGAGGAGAGTCTTCTAAATCAGAAATTGAGACATAAATTTCGCAACAGAAAAAAAAAAAGTATTTTCCAGGCTAGAAGTCGAAATAAAGAAAACAAAATCAAATAGCAAAATGTGTATATAACCTAGAAACAAAGTTTGTCTCTATAGTACCCAGTGGGTCCTCAAGGTCAGTGAAAGGAAGAGGAATCCAAGAGAATGTGAATGAAAGTCAATTCACCTTCAGGATCACCTCTCCTACTGGTCAATGCCGAATGAGTCACACCTTGAATGGTGTCTTCACCTGAATTTGCAGGTATGCATTTTAACAACCTCAACTCTCCCTAACTTTTCAGGATTCCTAGAGTACACAAGCTCCATGCAGGAAAATATGTCACTGCATATTTTCAATAAGAACCATATCAACCCCTTTTCTATTTAGATTATATTTACAATTGCAATATGTTAGGGTAGGAAAACAAAAAGAAAAAAGACCCCTGATTCTTTACCTTAAACATTGTATTTATTCCTTCTCTTCATTTTTACTAGCCCTTAGGCGGATATCTCTGTAACGCTATGTAGCAAAATAACCAGTAATATGCAAAACACATCCAGCTTAAACATTATGACATAGCAGGTTATATTTACAGCTGGAATAATGCCCTTAGGAAGGAAACAAAATCTTGATGTGGCATATGCCCCTGAACTGATCATGACTATATAGTGACTCACACCCAAATATTAAGTACTTTCTAATTGTTTGCAGTAATTTGTCTTCAGGCAAATGCAAGCATTTCTATTAATACATCCTTTTATTTTCTTTCGAATTCTCTCTCATTATCTAAATAATGTCAGTCATTCTTTTCAATTCCAGGGAATAGTTTCTTTCAGGAGAACTTCTCTAGCTATCAAAACTGGCAAAGGTTCAACTAAGTCTAAGGTGGAAATTCACATCACTGAAATTTCCTTTTACCCCATAATCACCAAAGTTTAAAACCTGTTTCCTTTCTCTTTTATTGTTTTTATTATATACAAGTATGTCCAGTTTAGCTTGCTAGAGACTGTGAGTCCAAAAATGAAGCTTTAGTTCTCTCTTTGGAGTAGTAAAATGTGCTACTGATTAAATCTACCTGTGACCAACTACAGAAAGGCACATTTTTCTTATGCAGCTGGGGTGCAAATCCAGAAAGGTTTTTTTAATTCAGGGCCTATTCTACTCCTCTAACAAACAAATGCTGAAAGCCCTTTCAAAGGCAGCTTTTTTAACTGAATAAACTCAATGAAAAGATTGACCCATTTATTTGAAAAAGAAAAAAAAGATAGCAATTTGCTTTCCAAAAGGTGTATGAGGTTTTATAATATACCTTTGGCATTTAAAAAATTAGTTTTTTTACAGTTTGCTAATAAATTGTGATTGCTATTGTTTTAATTAGCCAGAGTTTCAGTTGCCCTTTTATATTTAGCAAGATTTCATAAAGGATCTCCTGGATAAGTTGCATTAATCATATAGCAAGAATGTGATCATCTAAAATTTGTACACAGTCTTCCAAATGAATTGTGCATCCCTAAAGACCTCTCAGAATTTGAAATAAATTTACTAAAGAATTAATACTGAGATAACAGTAGTTACTTACATTTGGACAAATAATAATAAAACTCTCTTTATACGTTTTCTCATAGTATTTATTATAATCAGCTCTTGACTATAAGTATTACCTAAACAGTTTATGCATTCTTTCAAGAAGTATAATGAGACAAGGAGAAGGCTGTTCCTTGGAACTGGAAATCTATCTACTCTTGCAATTGGAGAAGAGGGACAGAAGGGAATCTTTTTCATTGGAAGAAGGAAAGGGGGAGAAAATTTAAATATATCTTCTCACTTTGCTTTTTAGATGATATTATGAGAGCTTCTGCTTTTTAGAGACCGTTATCATTATCAATATTTTTGTATGAGCAGATGGCAGCGGAGTGGGGAAGGAGGGTGGAAATACCCAATGGAAACCAGGAGACAACGTCTATGAGCATTCTTAGAATGCCAGGGAGACATGGACAAATGGTTTCCCCCTCAGGGTAGTGGTACAGGCCAGCACCGACCCTCAAACTGAAGGAAATTAGCCGGACCTCAAAAAATCAGACAGTTCATGAATAATTTCTGTTGCAACTGCCCCAATAATCTATGGACCACAAAAAGCATTGCAATGCAGGTAAAGTCATGCTGGCTGTTAAAAAGCATTTTGTTGTTGTTGTTCTTTTTTTTTTTTTTTTTAAGAAAATAATAGAGCTCTTGGCAAGGTTCTTCACTAGGGTACGACCTAGAAAACCAGGAAATCTGGTGGATGAATAAAAGAACTTGCTTCTTCTCTCCTGATTCTGTCTGAACTAATATTTGATTATATTTTACTCAGGGGCACCTCAGCTTCGAGTGAAGCCAAAACTCCTTTGCAGACTGAAATGGAGGCTGACGAAGTCTATCTCTTTTTTTTCTGTTAGTTTAGGAAATAGAGTTTGGTTGTGACTTAGGGTCAACCTGATTTTGTCCCCTCCCCCCGCTCATCCTCAGGTTAGATCAGGTTAGCTGGTTGGCTCCAGTGACGAAATACCAGCACGGCTGCATCAGCACTTTTGCCCAATTGTCACTTCTTATCTCCCGCTGACTTTAAATGCCGTACTATCTATCTATCTATCTATTTATTTATTTATTTATTTATGTACGCGGGCCGCTCACTGCTGTGGCCTCTCCCGTTGCGGAGCACAGGCTCCGGACGCGCAGGCTCAGCGGCCCTGGCTCACGGGCCCAGCCGCTCCGCGGCATGTGGGATCTTCCCGGACAGGGGCACGAACCCGCGTCCCCTGCATCGGCAGGCGGACACTCAACCACTGCGCCACCAGGGAAGCCCCCGTACTATTTATTTTTCATGCTATGCCCTCTAGACCCTAGTCCTTCCCCTCGCAGTCAGCGGTGGTCAATAATCCTCAGCAGCAAACTTGCACAAGGCAGATCTCAAACTATCCACATAAATGCAACAAGTGTCAGGCAAGTAATGGCACCCGAATCAGGTTTCAGGTCAACCTAACATGATGTTAAAATCAGCTGAACCGCCTACATCTTTAACTAACTACCAGTATTAACCACCCCTAAAGCTGATTCCAAAACTATCAGCATAATCCAGCTACTGTTTGGAATCGTGGTGGGAAGAAGAAAAGGAAAGAAACTATTTTTTAGTTAGTTCTGCCGCTCTCGGTTTTTATTTTATTTAGGGGTGCTGGAAAATCTGGATTAATTTATAGCCTCGAGTATTACTGGAGGCACAGCCTCTGTCCAGAGGAGCTGAACCAGCTTGGTCTCCCACATCCTCTGTTTGTCTCCCTGTATCAATATAAGTCACTGAGGAACATGGCTTTGAAAGTGGGTGAGGATGTGAGGGTCAACAGGTCTGGACACATTAGTGACAATGCAGAATTAACTTTGATACTGAAGGAGATCAAATGACTTTAAGAAAAGCAAACTATGCTAAAAATAGTAACATAAAAGGTTTGCTCCTAACATTTCTTTAAAAAAACAAGATTTTTAACATTCATTCATTTTAGGCTAGTCTATGCTACGACCTGTCTAAATTTGTCCTTTGTCCCTGATATTGGAAGTACCCCTGGTCAACAATTTTGTTGATTTTTAATATATTATTTTACCCATAAATCTTCATTTCATCTTCTTCCTTAGATGTCATTAAATCAGTATGCACTTCCAAAAATATCCACCAAAATATTATGATTATAAATATTTTGAACATGAAATCCATTCAGAACAATAACCAAACAAAACAAATCCCTCGGTGGCATAAAGCCCCAAATCTCCAGTTTCTCACATCTCCAGGAGAATTCCTGCAGTGAAAACAGCAATACTCACACAGACAATATAAACTGTTACTGGGCTTGAGAAGTCACAAGGGACTACACAGGAAGAGCTGACTCTATATTGCTGTTTTCCTTTACAGTTCTAAATACAGGGACAACTTTCACTGTGCAGCTCTGACTCAGATGAACGTTTTGTAATGGCAGCCAGTACATTCAAACCACTTAAGAGCAAATTATGTGAGCAACCTGCCATTGCAACAAGATTTAAATTTTTGCAGACCATTCGCCATAAAGGTCCACTAAAGCATTGGAAGAAATTAAGTCCTTCTCTCTGGGGTTTGTCTGACTTTGTTCTTAGTGGGACCTGGTTCTAGGTACTTGAAGAGTCACACTGAGAAAAACAACATCATTAACATACATACTTAAAGTCACAAGTGCACATGAACTCCTAAACCTTATAACTTACAAAAGTGAGCAAAATCGCAATAGCAAACTTCAAATAAAACTCCTAATTTGGGGTATGGATCTAGGAAACAAGTGCTAACACCTCTGTAAGAACTGTGGGCACACAGTGACTTATGAAATATTCCAAGTCCAGAGGGATCATTTTTCCCCCCTTTTTTCTATCAAAACTGGTTCATTGTCCATATTTAGTTTACATATGTCATTTAGAATCCACTTACTGTTAGATGCTGGAACAGCCACGCCCTCATGATATTTGTGGCTACTTTGGGAAAGATGCCACGCTTTTTGTGACGCTTTTTGTCCTTATCTGGATCATCATCGTCACCTGTGCTGGGGGAAGCTACACTGTTGTCCAAGCCATCACCTGCAAACATAGTGAATCAAATTTTGACTGATGCTACCTTAACATGCTTTATTCAAATAGAATGCCTTTGGATATAAACAAAACCAAAAGAGCAATATCAATGATTAATAGTTTATTTGGTACTCTTTTCTTTCTTTCTTTCTTTCTTTTTTTTTTAAGAGAAAGAACAAGGTCTAGGCTCAAAAGTAGTCAGGTCTAAGGAACTTCTTCCAAAGAACATTGGAAAAGGTCAAAGGGAATGGAGGGGAGTATCCAATCTCTTTAGTAGCTTTGTTGCCATGGTAATTATTCAGATGTGGATAGTGGAGACATGTTAAGTGTAACTCCTACTGGGGAGTTAAATATGGTGGAAACCATGAGCAGAGGTGCTGTCCATGCCTGGGTATTCAAATCCCACATAAAGTCATTGATGTCAACTTGTGAGAAGATGCATTTAAGACATCAACTATTTCCATAAGTGATCTATCTTAAGACTAAAGTAGGCCATGGAAATGTAGGTAATCCATCATATAAGCAGTCTGACATACGAATGCTTCAAATAGAATATAATTTTTCTTGTCATAGAAAGAGAGCATAAAGTTTAGTAAGGGAAAAACTCTTGAAATCGATTTTTAATTAGAAAACAATGACTATTTAAATCAAATAGAGGGATGTTAAATGAATGGTCAGTTGGGACTGTATTCCCCTAATAATCCAGGCAGTTTCTGAAAAATTTCTTCTAGATTTAAATTTTTCTCACCAAAAAGTCACCTGCTTACACATTCCTATACACTGGATACTACTTTTCCATTGATTTTTGTTATAACATTTAAGTTGTTTCTTCTAGATAATTTTTTGGCTCTGTGACACAATAAGATAAAGAACGTAGTATTCCTTTTAAAATGGCATATTGAATAAGAAAAAAAAAAAGTGAAATTTCAGTTCATATAATCACACTGTCCAAAACAAGTCATAAGGTACAAATGGAAAGTAAAAACTTGGCGTTTAGGCACAAATGTTGAAAGGGAAAACAAGAGTGGACTAAACATACTACCCTAAAAAGTAGCTTAGCTTTTGTCAAACTGGTACCCCAGCTCTCTCAGTGGAAACTACTGGCTTTTAAAAAGGCACAGGTCGATCTGGGCCCAGAAAGAAGAGTTCGAGTGGCGAGGCTTAACAATGAGCTAGCATACTCCCTGGGTTTACTGGGAGACCCGTGCACATGGCCCAGAGAACTCTGGTAAGACTGCACATGGGAACTAGCCTCAGACTCCTTTGGATCGCGTCATGAATTTCTGTATTCCTTGCTTCTTTTACCTAAATATCCTACACACAAAAAGAATTCTCTGTTTTTAAAAAAATTTTATTGATAGTTGATTTACAATGTTGTGTTAATTTCTGCTGTACAACAAAGTGACTCAGTTATATATGTACATATGTATATTCTTTTTCATGTTCTTTTCTATTATGGTTTATCACAGGATATTGAAGAATTCTCTATTTTGATTTCAGTTATTTCAGTCGAATCTAAAGTAGTTAGGTTGTCATTAATCAGTTGTTCTTAACAGAGTTCCCTCAAGAAACTCCTCCCGCCACCCCTCCCCCCAAAGGAAAACTGCCCCCTGAATTACCTTGACTTGTACTGAGTTGAAGTTTAAAAACTTTGTTGGGTGAGAGACAGACTGATTTCGACATTTCTGCTAGGATGACAGCATATGCCACACACACAAAACTTTTGCAGAACTTTTCTGTTGAATTTTTATCAAATTAAAATCCATAATTTCATTGTATTCGATGTTTTGTTGACAAAAATCGTATATTCTGTGAAAGGTCCACGGAATCATAGCTGTGTTCTCAGTGAAAAAGATCATAAAGACCCACAATTCCCAAGCCCTCACTGTATCAATGAAGAAAGTACTTGTGATCCTGCTGGATGATTTGCTCAAGGGGTTGGTCCAGGCAGGACGAGACACCCACATCCCTAAACCAGGGCTCCTTCCACCGCACCGCACCTTTGATTTGCATACCCAAGTGGTTTTTTTTTTGTTTTCTTGTGTTTTTTTTGCGGTACGCGGGCCTCTCACTGTTTGGGCCCCTCCCTTTGCGGAGCACAGGCTCCGGACGTGCAGGCTCAGCGGCCCTGGCTCACGGGCCCAGCCGCTCCGCGGCATGTGGGATCTTCCCGGACTGGGGCACGAACCCGTGTCCCCTGCATCGGCAGGCGGACTCTCAACCACTGCGCCACCAGGGAAGCCCTACCCAAGTGTTTTATAAGGAGTCTCCTTGGATTTGCCTAATAAATTCTTAGAAAGTCCAATATTTAAAGAGGCTTTTTATTCAGAGAAGCAATTCACCATATAAAATAACAATTCATTAAAAAAACATGAGGAAAAAAAAACGAACTCAAAAGCATTTAAATTTTCAGTGGGCTAATCCACTTTCAATATGCAAAAGGTAACCAAGGAAAAGAAACATATTACTTGATCACTGATTAAAAAGCTTCTGACCTAAGGACACAGTTTTTCACCACCTCGCCCATGATTGTTTTCAACCTTAAAAAAAGAAAAAAAATAGCCTTTCTCTCCATCTCAAAACCCCTTCAGATTAATTTAGCAGGCAATGCCTCGTGCCTGCCTTGAAGAGAATTCATTGATAATTTATGGAAATATCTACTATAATCCAACGGAGATGACTTTTTTCCAGCTTTGTGCATCAATAGATAATCAAGGCCTTAAAGCAGCCTTAGCTTCCCATTACCTCAGGCAAAAGAATTCCTGAAAGCGTGCCTTGAGGGCACCTGAATTATATACTGCATTAGGAGAGGAAGGCTTTCTGCATTCCACGTGTAACACTCACCAGAACCTTTCCTGTTTATTTCTGCCATATGAAAGCAGAAGCATTAGGAACAGAATTGTTTAAGTGAAGACTTATGTAGATACAATGGAGAAACCTTTCAAGCAAGAGCCAGATCACCCCCCTTCAGTCCCTGGCAGTGACCTCTCCCGAATAAAAGGTTTCTATTACATCATTAGCTCAAGCCAAAAACAGCCTTGGCTTAATGCTCAGTTTGTTCTTCCTACTGTTTTTAGGCAAATACAGCTACTTTACTCCCATCTGGGAGGGAAATTACACTGCTGGGTTGTAATCTAAGACAAGATTTTCATTGGAAGCAAATGCTTTCAATCCAGTGTAAATACTGGTGCATGTTCAGAAAAGCCTAAAACAATAAACCCTGCTCCTTCCCGACACAAGTTAGGGAAATGGAGAGGATGGGGAAGGAGGAGAGCATAATAAAACAGACGATTCTCAAAGCAAACACTTTCATAGATTTTAATAAATTGTTTAACCTCTTCCACTTTCTAAAATGGAAAATTGATCTCGAAACGTCTCCACCTCAGAGGAAAGTCTCAATGGTCAATTGTACCTTGCACATTTCCATCCACTCTGCAATTTGATACAGTCACCTCTCTGCGGTCTCTGGAGGATTTATTTCCTTTTTATTTTTAAGATCACTAAACAAACTTGGAGGACCGCCGGCTGACCACACGGCAGCAGGCAGCAGCTCTGAGCCACATTTGTAAAATGTCAGCAGTGACTTCATTCCTGGAGCTGACTTCTCCTGCCACCAAATGAAGGCAAACTGAAAAGGTGGAAATAATCATAAAAATGATGCTAGTCCATAAACAAGCTTACAGCCTCATTAGGATAGCAGTAGGCTCCAGTGGGTGATTTATGCTCGTTTTGCTGATGCTATGAGGAAATGCCATAGGGCGACTTTAGCCAATTGCTAATGCGTTCTGACAGCTTCTTAGCAACTAGTGCAAGCAACGTTGCGGCGTTTGCTAGTGACAGAAACCGAAAATGTCATATTATCTGCCCATGTGTCATGAAGTCCGTGTGGCAATTAACTAGCAGGCCAGTGACTGAGGGGCCAGAGGCTCCTGAAAATGGCCTTTGGCTATGCAGAGGCAGCCAACGGGCGCTGAGCCGCACACGGGCCACATTCTAATGCAGAAAGCTACTTCCCTGCGACTTCCCTGGCTCTGATGAGACTGGGCCACTCAAATTCCCCCTCGTCCCCTCACTGAAGTGCCACTCCGGGCTCCCTTCTCTCTCTGGGCACTGGCTCTGGCGCTATCAGAAGACTCTAAAGTGATCTGCTTTGATCTGATCGTCCAACTGGCTCCTTAATTGGCACTACCTGTTTCTGTGCTCTTTGGACACTGGATTCAAAGGTGCCAGCTATTTTTCTGCTCTCTCACAAATGAGTCTAAAAGGATTTCAGATCATTGAAGCAGACTCCTGGCCTGTCAGATGGCTGGGAGCAGAGGAACTCTGGGCAGCCACAAAACACTGTTTAAAAAACACCAGGCTTCTAACAAGCAGGGGGAGAATCCTGGCCACACTTTTCAGGTTGCGAGCTCTCGAAACCATGCACTATATGTCAAACTGTCAAACCTTTCAGCGTGGGCCATTTGCCCTTTCAAATAATATTTAAGAATTGTTTTTACAAAATTTTATAGGCCATGGTCTAGTGAAAGAGGCCAACCAACAAAGAAAGGAATTTGTACTACAATTCGTCTATGGACAATTTCTTGTGAGACCTGGGCCCGTCCCAGCGGAGCAAGGCAGGTGACCTGTGACAGCTCCCAGGCTGTCAGAGAGCTCAGATTTCAAACATGCTCAACTCAAACATCCCTGGTCGCCTATTTAAGCATGCCCAGGCATTTAGACTGCGCTATCTCGTGCCTTTCAAGGCAGGATAAAGCGGCATTTATCGTATTCAGTCCATTCAATGGGTCAGACTGACCGTGTCAGCGGGGGCTCCTTCCCGGCAGGTCAACGTCTGACTCCCATTTTTCTCTCCCTCCTAACTCCCTCTCTCCCTTCAGGACCACCGGTCCCCAAAACCTTTTCTGAGGGAGGCAAAAACAAAACCCCCAAAAGCGCCTGACATTTACATCACAAGGGCTGGGCACTTCTGGTGGCAGTGGGCCAGCAGGTAGAAATAAAATGGGCTGTCCATCAGAGGGTTCTTTATGCCACAGAGGCAAAACTCCTAATTAGGGAGATGAACTTTCAACTGCCAGGGCAAAAGAACATGTAAGGTTGTGGACCCTCCTGTTTTGCTAGAAACCAAGCTGGAAAACACCCTGCTTCAAGATCATTTCATTGACAATTTGGTAGCGAGACTCCATGGTTTCGGGCCACGTTCTCTCCTTAACCTTTACTTTTCTCCTCTTCGAGTGTTTAGAAATAGAGTCTTTTTCCCAAAATGTACCTAGACTCAAAAATCAAGGCCAGTTATAACCGTATCTTTCGATACTGAGTCGATTCTGTTGTGCCTTGAAAGCTGTTTCAGTGGTCAGTGCACAGCCCTCCGAGGACTGTACAGCTCATGTTATGAGGCGGCTACATTTTCATCCAATATTAAGGGTTTCTGTTTTTCTCTTGTCTGTTTTCTCACATAGCACTTCTCCGTGAGAGAATATGGCCTTTCGTCCCTTAAATGGTGTGTAGAACATTCCCGCCTTTCTAGGGGCCCCTGGTGCAAACATCCCCTCGGTATGGGGAGGTCGGGTTTCCTTTGTAGTCGAGCTATCTGGGTGTGCCAGGTTGCTAGGAAAAATGTAAAAACTACCCCAAACCCACTTCTCCAGATCCTGGCTGTGTCTACTTAGCCAGAAGTCAGAGGGGATAATGTTTCTGTGTTATGTTAAGAGGATAAATGGTGAGAATTATAACAAGCCTTTCTCAGGAACCGGCTAGAATACTTCAGAGGCTTTAAGGAGGTGTTTTGTCTTCATTTAGAATGTGTAGTAGCTGCCAGAATGATTTTTCTAAAACACATATCTGATCGCATAACCCTGGCACTTAAAATCCTTCTGCAGCTGCCCTTTGCCTTCAGGATAAAGGTCACACTTTTTAGCCTGGCGTAGAAGGCCTTTTGTGATCTCTCTCCGGGGTGTGTTTGTTTGCAGCCCGTCTTCTGCTGGTCCCCGGGGGCACCGCACTCGACGCCCTGCCCCCCACCCCAGTCCTGAGCCCACCTGACGTTCTCGGGATCTCACTGCACACACAGATCTCTCACACCTCTTTGTGTTCCCCTGTGCTAGTCCGTTTCCCTGGCAAACTCCTCTGTGACCTTTTAGGTTCGGTTCAACTGCCATCTCCTATAAGGAGTTTTTTTTTGGCGGTACGCGGGCCTCTCACTGTTGTGGCCTCTCCCGTTGCAGAGCACAGGCTCCGGATGCGCAGGCTCAGCGGCCATGGCTCACGGGCCCAGCCGCTCCGCGGCATGTGGGATCTTCCCGCACTGGGGCACGAACCCGTGTCCCCTGCATTGGCAGGCGGACTCTCAACCACTGCGCCACCAGGGAAGCCCATCCTATAAGGAGTTTTTGCTGGACTCTAACTCTCTTTAGTAATCCTCCCCAGTCCGGAGTGATTTTTCTTCTCCTGACATTCCTCCACCCAAACACACTTCATACTCTACTAGCACTGTTCATTTCCGTGTATGTCCCCTCAACTTGATTATAGAATATTGGGAAAACAAGGACCTGGTCATACTCCTCACTAAGATTCTCTAACCCCAGGGTTACCCCTGTGTACAGGGTACAGACTTGTCAATTGCTTATTCAGTGAATGTGTGAATGCATCTTTTTTTCACTGTATGGAGAAAACCGTAGTTTCAATTTCCCGCTGTTACAATTCTTTTTGATACACACCTAAATGAAACTCTTGAAAAATATTCACCAATGAAATTCAATGAAACGTAAGAAAACACTTTTTAAAATGCATTCTCGGGCTTCCCTGGTGGCGCAGTGGTTGAGAGTCCGCCTGCCGATGCAGGGGACACGGGTTCGTGCCCTGGTCCGGGAAGATCCCACATGCTGTGGAGCGGCTGGGCCCGTGAGCCATGGCCGCTGAGCCTGCGCGTCCGGAGCCTGTGCTCCGCAACGGGAGAGGCCACAGCAGTGAGAGGCCCGCGTACCGCAAAAAAAAAAAAAAAAAGCATTCTCCAAAGCTGGGAAGTTTCCTTAGAATTTTTAAGCTCATCTTGGACAAGAGATGGACGAAGAGTTAAAGTATCAGACTTCTTTATAATGTTTACCATAACCCTTTAGAAATACACCCCTACTCCCTGCAATTACAACTTAAATCTATTTACCTAACTAAAATTTCTTGCTGTTTCTCCATTTTTCCTGAGTTCACCTTTTAAAAAATAAAGCAAAAGTTATTTGTCTCCTTCTGCATTTTCCCCTCAATGAATTAATTATACCACTCCCCGCACCCTTGACACACCTCTCAGTTTCACCCCAGTAAAGAATCTCAACTGTCTCTAAGCAGACAATTTGACCCTGAGCTCAGACTCCAGACTCAGACTTTATAGAAATGGTACAAACACAAGACTCTAGAACTGTGGTTTTGCCTTGGTTTTGCCAAGTCATTGTGTCAGTCTTTCCCACAGCATTCCTCCACACCTGTCTCAGCAATTCTTCAGCAACAGGTTATCTGAGGACATTAATATCTGATACTGTTACAGATTGACATGTCACAGAATCCCAGGAAACATTAGAAAGGTTTTTGCAAGGTAAATGAAAACATAATACAACCTCATAAGTCTTATTAAACATTTTCAAAATAAACAGAGTAAACTTTCTATATCTTCAAATCTGAGGCCAACAGACATATGTAATAGTCTAAATCCAATGGTTAACTTCTACATTTAACTTTAATTAGGGTTCTGTTAGCTCAGCCTCCGTTTTGTATCTCTTCTCATCCTGAGGTGTTGAAGGTTTCCTTGTTTTCAGTTCAAAGGGATTTTCAGTTGATCAAAGGTAAGCACACTCTCATATATTTTATTTTATCACCATGTCTTTCCTGAAAATTTTGAGGTAGTTCCTTTGGAAACCAAGATGAGGTGTTGTTGGTACCTGCCCTGGCAGTGCTAAGTCCTAGAAGGGGCTTCACAAATAACCAATGGGACAGATATACCAATGGCACGGATCAAAAAGATGGAGCTAAGGTGAGCAGGGGAGAAGATTAAGAAGGGCAAGCTTTAAATAAACATATTCTTGGCACTTATAAAAGAAATGTCTAGCTACGCTTCCAAAGGTTGGCTTCACAGAGATTCGCTATGAGGCTTTTCCTTTCTAGTTGAATTTAGGCTTGTTAAACAGTGACAGATATCTGTCAATAGCTAACCACTGTGGAATGAGCTCACAGCCTCACTCTGCCCTTTAGTGGACTCCTGACATCACAGAAACCCCAGGGAAGAGATGGAGAATCAGAGCCTGCAGGCAGGAGCTCTCTCTATGAACCTACTGCCCCCTTTTCTAAAGAGTAAATATAGCACTTAAAAGGGAGCTCTGGGGCTTCCCTGGCGGCGCAGTGGTTAAGCATCCACCTGCCAATGCAGGGGACACAGGTTCGAGCCCTGGTACGGGAAGATCCCACATGCTGCAGAGCAACTAAGCCCGTGCACCACAACTACTGAGCCTGCGCTCTAGAGCCCGCGTGCCACAACTACTGAGCCCACGTGCCACAACTACTGAAACCCGCGTGTCTAGAGCCCGTGCCCCGCAACAAGAGAAGCCACCGCAATGAGAAGCCACCGCAATGAGAACCCGCACACTGCAACAAAGAGTAGCCCCCGCTCGACGCAACTAAAGAAAGCCCGCATGCAGCAATGAAAACCTAATGCAGCCAAAAATAAATAAATTAATAAATAACCCCCCCCCAAAAAACAGTAATTCTAAAATAAAAATAAAAGTGAGCTCTGGATATGTAACCACCTTTTGTACAACCTGTCACTCCTATCATTCATTCATTCATTCATTCATTTAACAAAAATGTACTTAATTCTTACTATGTCCCAAACACGAATGCCGACCCCCTAGAGACACAAATGGTGAACCAAACCAGAAAGAGTCCCTCTTTCTATGTGCTTTCCAGTTAGAGGGCATAGACGTTAAACAAAATAGTCACAGCAATAATTGTGCAACTGTACTCCACCAGAAAGAAACATAAATCTTTGAGTGTGTGGAACAAAGGACATCGACTGAGGCGGGAGTGATCTGGAGCAGAAGTCTGAAGGGTAGAGAAAAGTCAATTAGGTATAGTGGACAGTCTAAAAGGGCAGAGGGCAGGGAAAGTATTGCAGGCCATTGGAATCACATGTACAAAGTCTGTTATGAATGGTGATAGTTTCCAATTCTTGTTTATCAAAAGCCAAAGTAATGCATTAAGTGAATGGAGTTCTAACTGACATGTGAGCCCTGGATTCAGGAAGTCAGAAAGTGCAAAAATAAGGAGGAAGATGAGTTCCTTCTCATATTTCTGTGCATAGAGTCGGCCTAGGAAAATATTAAAATATATATGATTGCCTTTAGTACCTCTTTTTCTGTATCTCTCCTCTGCTACGTAGCTTTCCTTTCCTGGACTTTCCAAGTATCCCAATGCCTTGTAGAGGCACTGGGCCTCCTAATTACGGTCACGTCACCTGGACCGATTCTATTCCTGCTATGAATTAACACTCATCATCATCATCTCCCGCCAATCCCAATAACCAGCCTTTAAGTCTACTTGACCTGAGCCAGAGTTTAGGTAGCAAGCAACCTGAAAGAATTAGTTCGGACTAGGAAATGCATAACTGATGCCTCCCTCACCTTCCCAGAAGTACTGGCATTTTAAAAAGATTTGTTCATGTAAATGAATCTTTAATGGCAGAATTTCAGGAAGAGAAATAAAGTGTCTAAAAATACGTAGCTTGTGTATTTTGATCAGTGGATGCCAATCTTTCAAAAAAGCCCAGTGTCATTTTCCTAACTGATGATTACATCCTGCTATCCCCTTCCCACCCCAATCCCCTGCTTCTATTTGGGAAGTCACATGCTTCTGAACACCGCACGGTTTCTCACAGAAACTGTGATGACAGTAAATGCGTCCTGTAGATGTAAAGCATGGAGGACAGGAGTTAAGAAATCCAAGTTGGACGTGTGTGTGTGTGTGTGTGTGTGTCTGTGTGTGTGTCTGTGTGTGTAGGTCGTTCATAATTTGGGTGTTTGTAACTCGGGGAGGATTGCCAGCCTGTTGAAATACATTGGGAATAACTTTCCCATAAATCATGCATTCTGTGAAGCTTCTATCTTCATTGTCAGCTCAAATCATGCATGTAAGTGTGTGAAAACTACGGAAAGAAATATATTAAATAACCGAGACCCAGAATGAAAATATCTGCTGGATTTTTACAGAATACACAAAAAATTTTTTGTTAAAATTTTAATGTGCAGTTGATGGGATTAAAGGAAGAAACTGGGCTTTCTAAATTCATGGAAAGTAAGATTGTCAGTTGGAGTCAATCAATAATCATATTTATAGTTTACTTCAGATTTAGTTTATCAAAGTGTTCGTACAAGTAGAGTACCATGGACAGATAAAACATACACCAAAAATCAGATAAATTTTCCACCTTTTTTTTCTTAAATCATTGCACTTTGTTCTTTTGAGATAGGAATATCTTTTTCTAGTAATTCAATATGACTTTTTGACTTGAATTCCCCTCAGGGGAACAACAGCAAATTAGTTGCCTTCACACAGAGGACAAATAGCAATGATGAATAAGAAAGAAGAAAAAAACACACAGTTTACTCATTTTTCATCCATTCAGCATTTTTTTTTTTTTACAACTGAACACCATGGAAAATCCCTGCAAAAACAGCATAACTTCTTAATGAAGTCTTAGAAACTTCAGGATGTGCGCGCACTGCAAAATATTACTGAAATCTATGTATTTATAGTAACAATAAAACAAAATGGAAATCCCCGACCTTTTTCTAAGAAACAAACAGAATACACTTCAACTGCAAAGGTAAAACAGTATAAAACCATAAACTTTTGTTCTGAATCAACATCTTAGAAAGCATTTTAGGACCCAGTATTTTGCCTATTTTTTTAATATTACAGTAATGTATGACAAGTTCACTGCTTGAAATATTCTGCCCCCAAAATATTAAATATATACTAATGAATGGTCACAAAGTTCTATCTAACCATGAAAATAAATGTTTTGTCAGTAAAAAAAACAAAAAACAAGAACACCAAAAAAACACAAATGCCACCCACACATGGGATCATATAGACAGGCAGAGAGACAGACACAGACACACACACACACACACACACACACACACACCCCATTTATTTTTGTGATATCTTCAAAAGCTTGCCAGATAATTTATTTTTAAACTTCTATATGCTCTGCATGTGTATATGTATATTATGTATATATATATGTGTGTATACACACACACTTTTACACAGACAGGATAACATTTATTTATCAAACTTCAACAATTATGTAGGATACAGTTAAAAGTAGGATTTAAAAAATATTTCTAGCATAAAGATGAGAAGCAGTGGGTGACTTCCCTCATGGTCCAGTGGTTAAGAATCCGCCTTCCAATGCAGGGGACGTGGGTTCGATCCCTGGTCGGGGAACTAAGATCCCACATGCCACGGGGCAACTAAGCCCGCGTGCCGCAACTACAGAGCCCGTGCACCGCAACTACCAAGCCTGCATGCTCTGGAGATCGCGCACCACAACTACTGAGCCTGCAGGCCGCAAGGAAAGATCCCATGTGCCACAACTAAGACCCAACGCAGCCAAAAATAAATAAATAAATACTTTTTTTTTTTTAATGTTAAAAAGAAAAGATTAGAAGCAGTGGTTCTCAATTTTGGCTACACGAGGAATCACGTGGTAGCTTTACAAATGCTGATGCCTTATGCTATACCGGAGAACAATTAAACTAGTATTTTGGAGGGTGAGAGTCCGGCACTAGTGAGTTTTAAAGCTCCAAGATGATTAAAATGTACTGGATTAGGATCACAGATTAAATGTGGTAAAGCTCATAGACTTTTCACAGAGAAATGACCAAAAGTCCCTTAATCAGAGTATTGTTATATTTATTTTAGACACAGTTTTTAAAAGTTTACTCATCTGGTTTCCTGCCTTATAGTTTGCAGGCTGAAAGCTTTGTAAAAATATAGGATTATGAAGAGGCAAAAAATAAGCACCTAAGAAGTGTAGCACAGCAGGGCCCCTTAGCATTGGGGAAAGCAGCCCGATGAACGCCAAACAGGCTGTATAAACAGGAAAAGATATGGTGCAGGGCCATAACTCATGGACCTTCTGACTTTCAATTTTCTTTAAGTTGATTATAATTAGATATGATAGGGCATATGTGTAGTCTGGAAACACTTTCATTAAAAATGTCCCTAAATTTTTTAATATTTAAAAAAGTAGGATTCTGTTCATCTGGACCACATCACTCTTGAATGACTCCAGATAAACCAGGATAAGGTGTCTCCATTCTGTAGGAACTCTACCCCCGTGTTTGCCCTCTCTTCACTGGTCTGTGTGGCTGGATGAGCAGAGCCTTTGCAATGAGCGTGACATGGTTAAATGCGGGGCACCAGTCCACCCTGACTTGCCCTGGCTTCCCGGGGATCTTCCCTCCAGACACTCATGGGCACTTCCCTCCTCATCCCCTACTGATGCCCTTTTATTCTGCTCTCAGTTTATAAGGAGGTACGAGGTAAGGTCATGGTGTATGCAGGAAGGGCACCAGGGCAGCTGAAGGTGGATCACCGTGGATGAGAGAGTGAGACTCACCTCCTAGGGCAGAAGTTGGAGCAAGAGGAAATGCCACGGGTCAGGGAGGAAAAAAGAGATGATATTCTGCACAGATTTCTTTGCACGCAAAGTCAAATGGAATGAGGTTGTGAAATGTAGATTAGCAAGTCTTTGGGGAGAATGAAGAGATTATTAAGTATAGTGAGCAGGAAAATGGGCAAGAAAGAAGTTGGGAGTTCGAAAAACAATGCAAGTTATTCTCTTATTTTAAGCCATCTAAAAATCCAACAGTTCCTGAAAGAAAAGGTTTGAGAATTGCTGGCTTGTGTCTGTGACGACACCTAACTTTCTCTCCTCTGATTATCCAAGGCTCCGGTTCTTTTGTAGACTTGTGGTGCCACACACACCAATCGCTCAGTTAATGAGGGACAGGCACCTGCTGTTCAAAATCAGCACACTCTGAAAAGTGGCGACTTGACTTTGGTGGGCATAGTAAAGATAAAACTTTTTAGAGCAGTGCCATCCCAACTTCCATGTGTATTACATAAAACACCAGGGATCTTGTTAAAATGTAGTTTTGGATTTAGTAGGGAAGAAGCCTGAGATTCTGCATTTCGAACAAGCTCCTAGGAGCTGCGGATGCTGTGCTGCTGGTCCAAGGACCACAAGCTTCATCCCAGCAAGGCTCTGGAGCATCTTTCCCCCATGGGCACCTAAAGCCAGCAAGTCTGCTGGGTGCATGCGGATGCCAAGCTATAGTGCAAGATGGGGACAGCCTCCTGTCCCTCCACACAATGAAATGTACCTGCACCCGCTGGACAAGGCTGCGGGCAAGGCTGTTCAGGTCCTCATTTGAGCAGGCAACCCACTGACTGGAGTGTGGAAACAAGCCAGGATGTCTCCCACTGGCGACTCGTTTCTCTGAGTGCTACCGCCCTTCTCCTTCTCATCTCCTCAGCATGTACTATACCTCACTTCTTGTCTCCTACATTGGAGAATAGTTTAGCCTCTGGAGTTGGATTGCCTAGGTTCATAAGAGTCTCATCTTCCCCGTTAATAGTTGTGTGACCCTGGGCAAGTCATTTAACCTCTCCAAGCCTGAGTTTCACCCCTGTAGAAAAAATGAGCATAGTAATAGTACTCATACCTTAGAGGTATTGGCAGGTGAAGTAAAATAAGCTGCCCTCATATATACAACGGAGTATTCCTCAGCCATAAAAAGAAACGGAATTGAATTATTTGTAGTGAGGTGGATGGACCTAGAGACTGTCATACAGAGTGAAGTAAGTCAGAAAGAGAAAAACAAATGCTGTGTGCTAACACATATATATGGAATCTAAAAAAAAAAGACAAAAAATGGTTCTGAAGAACCTAGGGGCAGGACAGGAATAAAGACGCAGACATAGAGAATGGACTTGAGGGCAAGGGGAGGGGGAAGGGTAAGCTGGGACAAAGTGAGAGAGTGGCATGGACATATATACACTACCAAATGTAAAATAGATAGCTAGTGGGAAGCAGCCGCATAGCACAGGGAGATCAGCTCGGTGCTTTGTGTCCACCTAGAGGGGTGGGATAGGCAGGGTGGGAGGGAGATGCAAGAGGGAGGAGATACGGGGATACATGTATACGTATAGCTGATTCACTTTGTTATACAGCAGAAACTAACAAACCATTGTAAAGCAATTATACTCCAATAAAGATGTTTAAAAAATAATAATAGTAAGTTGCCTTAAGTGTTTAACTCCACACTTGGCCGTGGTGGCTCAGCTCAGTGAACGCTAGTCTCCGTGGTGACTTGCTATGGAGGACATTCTTTGAGCAAGGGGACATTTATCCTGATCCCCTCACCCCAAGCAGGCAAACAATCATTGCCACTCCTGTCATGGTTCCTCCTCCCCCCATCCTGTTCTCATTCCCAGGAGCCAAACTTTTCCAAAACATATACACCCACTCTCCTAGCATGGCAGGTCCTTTCCCTTTTTTCTTTTCTTCTGTTTCCCCAAAGAACCCTGTAGTGACACAGAACTCTGTGAGTGGGCTTCAGAGTTAAACAGGTGAGCAGTGCAGCCTAAACAGTCCTATCGCATGAAGCTGGTAGCCTATGGCTGAATGGTGGTATGCTAGAAACAATTTTTATTAATATAAGTTCTCACTTCCCACACAAAACAGATTATGCCCTCTGCTCTCTAAATAATATTTCTGTGGCAGTTGTCACTAGCAAAGGTTTTTGTTCTTGATTTACAAATACGGGGGGGGGGGGGAAGTGCTATAATTTAAGAAAGTATCTTTACGGTCTAGGAAAATCAAGATGCCCTAAAGAATAACAGGGCTAATTGTCAATTATAGTCCATCCCTTGTCTAGATAGTAAGAATAATAGTAATGATAAAAACTAACGTTTATTGAGCACTTACTAGATACTTGAAACGGTGTTTGGCCTTTAGTTTCAATCAACTAAACCTCACCAAATCCTTAGACATTAAAGTTAAATTATCATGGTAAAAAACAAATCAATTTCTCCATATTTTTAAAAACCCTTTACGTGTTATGGATCTCTCAAAGACTGTTTTAGTAGCCAATAGAAATAACTCATATTTACTAACTAACGATTATAGGCTGCACAGAGAGCACATGCCATGCTAGGTGCTTTTCTAAATTATCTCACCTCATCCTTGCAATAGCCCTAATGCACAGAAAAGGAAACAGACCGCTCTATAGATAAGGAAATAGAGTTCCTCATGAATCGTAATCCAGATCTGGCTCAAGGCTAAACCCCTAACCACTCTAGAGCTTGTCTCTCCATTTAACCCACTCTAGTAGATAACGGTGATCTAATCTAGGTGCATTTCTTTAAGCTCTAGAAAGATCTTCTAGACCGGAACAGTGTCCTTTCTCACGGCTGCATGTCGTCCACAGCCAGCACAAAGCCGGACCAATAATGTGGGCTTCATAATGGCTCCTCGATGCTGAAGTCTCAGAGGGAAGAGACACCGAAGCAGCAGAGTGCCACGTGAGTGAGTGCTCCTTAGTCAAAGGAGTGGGAACGGGTTAAGTATGAAAGCCACCGCTGAAATGTACAAGGAAGAAAACAAATACCAAGTGTTTATGGATCTGGAGAAAGTACACAGGAAGGGGAGGGCGTCAAAAATAGCCACACTGCAGAACAGTGAGGCGAGTCCCCTGAAGGGGCCTCCAAAAATTAAAAGAGAAAATCATACAGAAAATATTCATAAGACGGGTGGAGACTGAGGAATCAAAATGCAGAGGGGAAGCCCTGTGCTAGCTAGAGCATCACCCCACAGAGGCCCCTGCCCTCTCCCAGGGCCTCTGAGTAGCCACCTACGAAATGACAGAAATGTCAGTGCCTAGGACAGAAAACCTGACAAAGCACACATTTCCTAGAATCACACCATGGTTTCCAAGTGTCTCTCCATGTCAGAAGCCTGCAGTTCTGTTAGTAGGAAAGTTGGGAGGCAAGTGCCCTTTCTGGAGACGTCCGTACATTCTGAAACCGGGAGTCCACTGTGGGCAGGCATGGCCAGGCTGCTCGGCCAGAGGGGAGTGGCAAGGGGATGGATGGATCACAAGCTCCCACGAGAGTTGATTTTCTCTCATCATGTATGTATCAAAGCAAGGAAAGTCTCTCCTCTTGTGGGTGGGGGGTAGGCAGGGTATGGAAATCCAAACAAGGTTGCCTCGTGGACACCAGCCTGGAGCAGAGGACCCAAGGGGGAGCAGCGGTCCATGCCTGTGGGGTTTTCAGTGATGATGTCACCTACATGCTAATCTGAAGTCTACTGGGGTCAGAAGGAAGTAGCAGAATCCATGAATTATTCTCATCCACTGAAGGCAGACACCTTCCCTCCCACAGAAAGGGGGTTGCTGCTACAGCACCCTGCACCCTCTCTCCTCGCCAGCTTGTTCTTTCCTCTTCCTGAGCTCCTATAGCTGCATCTACATAAACTCTACCTGGGACCCAGGTCCCCTTCTTGGTTTCCGAGACATTTATCCCACAAGACGGGAAAAGTCAAAATCGCCCTGATCCCTTGACACTGCCCTAGACCTAGATTCACAGGAGCAACCACCAACATTTACCTTAAGTCGCCCGACCTACCCCCGCTGCTCATTCAGATACGTCCTCCAGCGCGGGCGTGTCTCTGGATTCCCCACTCTCCTTCTGGTCCTCTTCTGGGTCTGGTCTTGTCCCCACCCACAAGCTGGCAGGAACCTCTATTCCCCTCCCATCCCCCAGTCCCTGTCAGCCTTCTTTCCTAGGGCTGAATACTGCTCCCAGCTGGAAGGGATCCTCGCCCTGGAAAACAGACCTCAGAAGGCCAATCCCAGCCCTGCGTGACTTCTGAGTTGGCCTAAGGCCTAGAATTCCTTGTTGCTGGTCCCACCTATCAGACTGGATATCCTGAAATGCCAGGCCTGAACTTGCTACACCCTTTGGATGCTGTATCTTGGACCATCCAGCTGCCTGGCTCTACCGAGGTTACATGCTCCAAGCCCTTGTCCTCTTAATAATGGGGATGCTTCCGCCCTGCCCCAGCCTCCTCTCGCTGCCCAGGGGCACTGTGCTGCTGAGACTGTAGCACAGGTCCTAGGCCCCAGCATGTCCTGCCTTCTCATCGGGCACACCAGACGGGGAGACAGCCCCAAACCGCAGCCATTCACATGTGCATGGGGTATGGGAAACACAGCCGTCCTCTCTGCATCTCATTCATACCCAAGGAACTCTTCCTTCCAGAGACCTCAGTGAAGGGACTCCCCCAAAGTCAGGCATCTCTGCAATATCTGGAGCAATGAGTTCCATCTCATGTAAGAGAGACAGCCACAGGAAGGACAGCAGCTGGCACGAGGCACAGTCTGGCCTGAGCTGGAAAGTTGAAGGGTGGGTCACTGCAGGCCCAAAGCTAAATTATCTGTCCCCTCACTAGTCCAAAGTCAGGCATGTGATCAGGTTAAAGAAATACGTAACTTTAAAGAATCAGTTATGGGAAGATGATCTCCATCAAGAAGCCTAAAAACTTCCAAGGCATATGGAATGTGACTATTTGAGGCCACATTATCACAAAAGAAAGGATGCAGACCGGAACTATGAACGCTGCTCCCAGCGATCATGTTCATTGTCTCTCTTCTGTGCCTGCTTGTTTGCCTTATTTTTTTAAAGGGCAAGTGGGTGTTTTGAAGCTCTGCCTGGGCTATTTGAGTGTGAAACGATTGTTCCAGGTCTTCTTAAACTTGGCAGTGAATTGAGGACAAATTCCCAGATGGTCACACAGTGATTTCACAACATCAGGCCACTATTTCTCATCTTTCCAGGTTCCCCCACCCTCCCCAACACAGGCACTCAGGCCTGACCCAGAGGTCAGAGCCGGGGTCCGCCCTTCTAAGCCAGGCTCTCCTATTGGTGTCGTCTTTGTCAAGTGTCTCCACTTGCTGAGTCCCCCTTCCTCAGTCCACAGTGGTAATAAAGAACTGGCTGATTCAAAGGGGTGCTGTGAGGAATGAGTGGGGTTACACGTGCGAAAACTCTTGGGAAAATGTGAAATAGTGTAAAAATGCCCTTTCTTGAGGGGAACTCCTAAGACCCTCCAAGACAGAGGCAGATGCATGTTCCATGCGCCAACGATTATAGCTGGTGTTCCACCATATTTCCATGGTCTATTTACCCTCCAGCCATTCCCACTAGATCTGAAGTTCGTTGAGCACAGTCCGTGGGCTTGCTCACCATTGTGTATCCTCAGGGCCGCCCACTAGTAGGCAGCTCGTGTTTGTTGAATGAATGGCAGACTCAAATCCTAAACGTACGGAAGTTAATTGAGAGTTAATACAGCAGTGTGGCTGGGAGGGGGGCAGTCAAAAAGCATGTTTATCTTTACAGTTTTTGTTTCTCTACAGAAAAAAGTTCAACTTCTTGCCCTGAGTTAGTTCCGCTCTCTTCATATATATACGGAAAGTACAGCCTTCGTTATCAGAAATATTTAACAAAGAATTTGCTTGTATGTTCCGGGAGTTTGCAAAATCCTCATTTCTACACGAGGAGAGCTATTACAGATGCAACAACTGACTGTGTGGTTGATTCAACCGATGGGAAGGGCAGGAAAGGCTGAGAACAGTTCTTACATCAAGCGACTCTTTTTTTTGTCACAAGTAAACTAACGAAGTATGGTCTTCATTGGTCTAGTTAAACCTGTATTTCTAGACAGCCCATCACACCACCACCTGTATACGCTGAAGAAAATAACACTTTCACAGGAAACAATGAGATGCCTAAAGACTCATCCGAAGCCTAAACTCTACTCATGTTGCCACCAAAGGAAATACAGACAGATGATCCACTCTTATTTTCAATCTCTCTCTCTCTCTCTGCTTAACTTGGTCTGATTAAGTGACGGATGGGTCACTCAGAGTAGAAGCAGTTAAAATGATCATTTTACATTTAATGAAGAACACCCGTATTTTTAGCTGCTCTATTTATTAGAAAGAGCATTAGAGAGTGTCTGACAGTGGACGGTGTGGTTTGCTGTTAGGAGAGTCATAACGTGTGGCCAATGGGGGAATCAAACCATCAGGAGTATTTTGTTCCTTCTCGTTTGCAGTGAATGAAAATTCACATCATAACAAGTGGGTATTCTATGTGACCACTCCACAGAGGCTATGTGAAGAGTAATTATAACTTCTTGGCTTATTTTATTATTACTGATATGATGGTAGAAGAAAACCAAGATCATTTTCTAAAGATACAGTTGAAATGGGGAATTCGCTTATAAGGAAATAAATACTACAGTGCTAACAATTTTAATAAGACTTAAATCCCTCAGCTTTTAAGGCAACTCAGCGTCCAACACATAACTGTAAAATAAGGTGCAGATATTACACTTAGGAAGACAGCAAGGCCCCATGGTAACCGGGGAGAGGAGGGATTACAATAGACAGGACAAAAGTGTACATTCCTGTCCAAATGGTATCAACCATACCGTTGGGAGAACGTCGGGAGAGATGGAGAGAGGCTTGGACCCCAGATTCAGCTCCAACTTATGCCTTCAACATCAGACTATGGAATAGTAAGTCCCACCATGTCTGCCAATTCCAGCTGCCTTAGGGTGCTGAGGGAAGCAGGCGATCTCTTAGACAAACTAGTTTTATGGAATTTGGGGTTTTACTACCATGGGTCATATGCTGACGTGCTTGTGCTATGTGGGCTTCTCTGCCGGGCGACATGGTCCCAAAGTCCACCCCCAAAGTTTAAAGCCCACCTTGGTGGAGCATGGCTTCCTCTGATTCCTCTTTATGAAGATGAGGTATACCTACCTGCATGGGAATGGGTGACAACTTATCCAAAAGTAAGGGTACAGTAACAGCCCCCAAAATGTGTTCAACAACATAACCAAGAAGATGCAACTCTCCTTAGAGCAATGACACAAACTTCCGGTCTTCTGAATAGGACAAAAGAAAGACTTTTCCAACTGATTACTCCAAATGACTAATAGTCACCGCATAACCCCACTTTTCACTAGCTCTGATGTAGAATGTCTGACCATCAGATAGGACAGCCAGATCTACACGAACAACCAAGGAGCTCTTTCTCTCGGGGGCCTCTGCTCTAGGGATCTCCAGGAACAAGCTGATGGGGGCTGGGAACGCTCAGCTTGGAATCAGCTGGAGACTTGCAGAAAGGAAGAAGCGTCTGCATTCTCATGACATCCTTCTCCTGCTGGACCCAGCCAGAGGAGAGCAGCGATTTTCTTAGCTTAGTGCCCAGGAAGCAGTCTCTCAAAGGCAACCAAGTAAAAGAGTTATCGACCACGTTTGCGCAGCGTTGAACGCGGCAAATAGAGCTGGATAGGTGATTAAGATCTCAGTACTACACCCAGAATCCCACTCTAGAAAATTGTCAAAGAAGTTGGCAACCTGCACCCATGGGCCAAAACAACCTGCAGGCATCTTCTATGTTCTGACTTTCTCCTCCAGAACACATGGTATTGTGTCTATAAGGGCAGTGACAGTTCACAGACTGAAAAGTTTATGGCTTCCTGGCAAGCTGGCTCCCTCTTCCGTTCTGGGAGGACTGCAAGGGTATTGGGGAAGGCTCTCCAGCTTGTCTGTGCTACAGGGCCGCCCTGCAGCTGCCCTCCACTTGGCCTTGTTCCACTACACACAGACACACACACACACAGACACACACACACACACACACACAAGTTAGTGCTCACTCTTTTCGTGCCTTAATAAGCTACTTTCCTTTAGATCTTAATTCACTGTATTACTAGAGATTATAACAGATTCATTATTGAATAGCTATAATATACTGTATTATGTATTTCATAATACTGTTCACATCCTGGCACAATGGGTGTTCTCATCAAAAGGGTCATTTGAAAACAGAAACAGACTCACAGACATAGAAAACAAACTTATGGTTACCAAAGGGGAAAGAGGTGGGGTAGGGATAAATCAGGAGTTTGGGATTAGCAGATACACACTACTATATATAAAATAGATAACCAACAAGGACCTACTGTATAGCACAGGGAACTATACTCAACATCTTGTAATAACCTATAAGGGAAGAGAATCTGAAAAAGAATAGATTTTTATATATGCGTGTGTGTATATACACACACACACACACACACACACACACACATATAACGGAATCACTTTGCTGTACACCTGAAACTAACACAACATTGTAAATCATCTATACTTCAATTTTAGAAAAGGGTCACTGGAGTCGTGTTAATAATTTTCTGGTGCAGCTTTCAGTGTATTATGCAACGAGTAGGAGACAGGGACTGGAATCAGTTGCTTCCATCGTGGCATTAAAGAGGGTACCACGGTTCGCACGTGAGTGTAGAACCAGAGCTGTAAGTGGCTGTCAAGTAAGTTTTGAAAGCCAGAATTTGGTGACCCCCAGCCATGCATTCTTATGGCATTTCTTGGCCTAACTTGATAGATTGATTCTGAAAACATGCACTAATTTTTTAAATGCAAAACAGACCGACTTGTGTTAGAGCCTGCACAAACAGAGGACTACAAGAGTGGAAACAGCATAAACAATGTTGTTTATATCCAAGGCCTGAGAAAACTGCTGTGCGTTCCTCCAAAATTGCAGGAAGTATCCGAGTAACCCCCATCCCTTAAGGTGGAATAAGAACCATATTTTCCATAGGCGTGGATAGAATTTTTCAGATATACTGACATTAAAGTATCTCAAAGCAGGAGCATAATTAATAAAGGACGATCTCCTCTAACCTGCAACTGAAAGCGCAGAAAATCCCAGCCACAGACAATGCTTAAAAGTTAAAACTAAGTGAGCCAAACACAGCAAAAGGGCAGAAACACTGACCATTTTCGTTGTTCTCCTTCACTCTTAACCTCCTGTGAAGGCAGAGGGACGGTTCCTCTAGCTGAGTAGCCAAAAGGGACTATTAGTGATTGCATCAAGAGTAACCCGCCTCGTGGATTTGAGTGAGCCCTAGAGTTTTACAATCACATTGGACTAGACCTGCTTTATTCCTCCTGTCATCAGTTCGCTTCCTTAATACATTTCTTCATTTTTGTGATGTTGTTGTAACAAAACTATATTTAAAAGCAAGCAACAGGAAGCTTTTACTTGGGAAGTTGAGGTTTAAGCGCTCAGTGGCAAACAATGAACCGGAGAGATAAAGATGCAACGCAAATGGTCGGGAACAGACCCTTGCTAGTTTCCTGCCAAAGTTGACTTGTGAGCATGTGTGAGGCCACGATATGGACTAACAGTGCTATTTTGCTTTTATTTACTCCAATTTATTTGTTCCTGTGAGAACCCCTATAAAAACAAAGTGTGGGGACAAACAATGGAAGCCTTGCCATCTCCTCCTTGCCAGGGCTTTTATTTTCCACATTATCAAATGTTTTCATCAGTGGAGCTCAGCCCATTCATTCAACTCTGAATCACGACCCAGATCATATTGCATTGTGAGGGGAAAAAACCCTACGTGTTGCCTGTATGAAAGAAAGAAAGAAAAAAAGATTGTTTCCTGATCATCTTTTCCCTTTGACACTTACAAACAGATTTGTGGTCCTTTGTGACACCCCACGCTGGACACTATGCCCCCCAATAGGCAAGTAAACTGGGACATTTCAAAAAACAAGCTTGTAAGTCCAGAACATAATTTTATCTTCATCCCCCTTTTTTGGCCCCTTTCCCCAAACAGGTATCCATGTCAAAGGAGAGCTCTTGAGTCGGGGGTTTGTTTGACCTAGGTCACACAAAGGTCAGGCTTTTCACCAGTTGTTAACACAAAGCTTCCAGCCAACCCACCCTCCAAATCCGGCTACACAGTCTGTTTCCATCTGCAAATGCGCTATGCACATTGGATTTTTCTCAGTTTTTCAGGGACTAACAATCCCTTCACTGTGAAGTGGTCTCAGTGACAAATAAATAGGTCAGACACTCGTAGGCGCTGAATTTGCCAAATATGGAAAGGTAATGGATTTTGACTTTTTCATTTTTAAAAAGGCTTTTTAAAGTGTTATTTTAAAACCAGCTGAACAGGTCGCCTTTATTCCTTTATTGAACTTCAAGGGATGCTGTCTCTTAAGCAGTTTTATGCAATCCCAACTATATTTTTGCTTCTCTGAAAGAGATCAATATTTATTCAGATTGATTTTTAAGATTTACATGTGAAAAATAGATAAAATTGGATCACATATAAACCAAAACTAATTCTGTCAACTCCCATGAAAGTCAATAAAGCCAAAATAAATTGAGCAGATTTCATCTACCTGCATTTGAGAATTGTTTTACTTCATTATTTCTTATAAACTTACTGAGTAGAAATTTGCTTAACTCTTATCCAAGCTTCTCATACTGAAACAATAAGACTCTCTATGGAATATTTTGCATTCGAATATTATCACCAGGATAGCATATGGCAAACTAGCAGTAGGCAGTTTATCTTTATCCTCTTTGTAAGCTAAAATTAGCACAATGCTTTCACAGCATTCTACCCTTGACTCGGGCCAGGGTGATATTCTCCACAATGCCACGCTTGTTCCACATCCTGCCAGCTTCCAATATTTAAGCAAATTGGTTGAAAGTTTATATGAACAATCACAGATACATTTTAATGCAATAAAACCCCAAAGCAACACCAACGATGAAAAGTAAACCAGCTATATTAGGAATCAACCTGAAAACCCTTCCTTCATCTGCTTCCTGAAATATATAATGTTTCGACTACAAAGAAGTTCAAATGTTTACAGAGGCTAATTGTACCAAGTGGGATGTATATATAAGGCTCCAAAAGCAAGCCGCAATTACCTTCTTAGACAACTAAGGTTTATTTTTCTACTTGTTTACGAGATTCAGTTTTTCTTGGTAATATGGTCTTGATGCCAAAAATGCACTGTTGCTAAGAGTTAAGTATGCACTTTCAGAAGATTAAATGAAGGTGATCTGCCCGTGGAAAGACCTTACTCTTTAAACAGGAAAGCAGCTAGCATTTTGAAAGGATTACAACACAAACAATGATTTTAAAAACAATGGAAGAGGTTCAAAAAAATACATCCCTTTCAGCTGGCCTGTAAAGTGTAATCTTCTGATCAAATAGTTAAAAACAAAAAACTCTAGGAAGAATTAACTTTAGGAAATCCAAGATTGGCAGGTAAGCAGCAAAGAGATATTTACATTAGGGATAGCAACACCTCTATCTCCTCTACCTCCCCAACTTTAATGCCGTTTATTAGGTCAGACGTTATACTAACAAGATTTTGCTGGAAATTTCACTAACCGCTACCAGACTGAAGTTTCTATTACTGTGTGCTGGGGCAGATGTATCAGCTTGTTAACAACAGATTCAATCCAAGATAACAAACAAATGCTGATACAGTCAGCTGATTTGTATCAATAGATAAAAAAAAATTCTTCATCATTTCTTGAAAGGAGAAAAAAATAATAATTTCCCTAGAGCTCATTGTATATTGGACTGATTCATATTATTCTCAGCTGTATACATTTTGTCAGAGGAAAAAGAAGAGAGAAAATCCTCTCCAAACCTTGTAAGACAACCTCAAACATGACTTAACTAAAACAATATTTCACTTGACCTAACACATTAATCCATTTGTCCCAGTCATTCCTAACCCACGTCCCTCCCTCAACATAGAAGTACACTGGGTGAGGGAGAGCAGAATGCCAACATTTAAATAAATAAAAACATTAAATAAATCAAAAAACCATTTAAATAAAACACTTAGAAATTCCAGTAACAGCCAAATAAAGCATTCATGTATTCCACATCTAATCAAAAAGCTGTATGCATTTGGACCTTTTCAGCTACATCTGTCTGTAAAAGAATCAAATCTATGACACTAACTTGTACCCAGATACTCTGAAAACTCAGATATTGGGGACGATCTGTACTTTTTTATTGTTATTACCAATACTATGTCCTAGATTCAGAATTTCTCCGCATGACCATGAAATTATATGGAATTTACTGACTTTCTATAAATTTCAATCTATATGTAAATGTTTATTGAAGTTCTTCATTCTATCTAGGTTTGGACACAAAATTTCAACTTGGTTCTTAGAATTTCACTGTTTCAGAACTGAAGGAAAACACTTCAGTTATCTAGCCTAGCTCTTTTTTTTATTTATTTACAGAAGAAATTCCATCCCAGTGAGGTTGTGTGAGTCATCCAGCCCAGAGGACAGGGCTCGCAAACTGTTCAGTGGGGATGGCACCTGACCACCGGCACGCCAAGGACAGTGGTCTTCCCAGTCCGTCCTACATCCTCATAGAAAGACACCTAAAAGTTCCCAGCGTGAAGTGCACATAGACAAGCATTTAAAATAGCAATTGATCACCATGAGCTGATCCTCATATAAAGTCACGTATTTTCCTGATATTTCATCATTTGTTTCCAAGATGCCAAAATAAGTAGTTCAGTGCTTTGATGGGGGAATGTAGGTATCACTGATGTATCCAAATCTCAGAAATGTATGGTTCCTTAAATATTCTGTACTGAAGAGGAATATATAGTAACATATATACATATGTGTGTGTATCCGTGTACATAGACAAAGCAAATATGGCCAAATGTTAACAACTGTTGAATGGGAATGGTGAGTTATGGGTATTTGCTATACTATTCATTTTATTTGTTCGTACATATGAAAATATTCTTAATAAAAAATTGGAAAAAATGCTAACAGATAATATGTGGGGAAAAAAATCTCAATGCAATGTGCCACAAGACTTGCCCTGTATTTTCCATTTTCTATGTGACATCCCTGTCTTTGGAGCGAGGCTCCCTGAACACCATCACTGTACTGGGCTACAACAGAACAGAGTCAGCACCGCACATGTAAGAAATTCCTCTCTTTAAAAGGAAAAGGGTCATGTTGGTTGTTAGGAAACCACCTCTACTCTCTTGAAAAGGGATGGGTTTTCAACTAACATCAAAAACTCAGTAAGTCAGACAGAGAAAGAAAAATATTATGACATCACTTAGAGGTGGAATTTAAAAAATAATACAAATGAATCTATATACAAAACAGAAACAGATTCATAGACATAGAAAACAAACTTGTGGTTACCAAAGGGGAAAGGCGCAGGGAGGGATAAATCAGGAGTATGGGATTAACAGATACAAACTACTATACATAAAATAGATAAGCAAAAAAGACCTACAGTATAGCACAGGGAACTATATTCAATATCTTGTAATAACCTATAATGGAAAATAATCTTAAATATATATATATATAAATATATCCGAATCACTTTGTGGTACACCTGAAACTAACACGATATTGTAAGTCAACTACACTTCAATTAAAAAAATTCAAAAGAATATTCAAGCACCTTAGTGTGTCATGAGAGAGTGGATAGAAAAAAATTAAAATAGTCAAAATAGGAAATAGACTCTCTATGGTCTCATCAGAACTAGGCTACAACACGGTACATATAAAGAAGAGCAAGAAGAGACATAAAACACGAGGTGGGGGAGAGGGAAAGTGGGCAGTCAGCACCACCAGTAACTTATAGGTGAAAGAAGTAGTAAAGCTGATTTGCTATAAACAAATAAAGACCTGCCTGTAAATCTGGTTTTGCCTCCCCATAACTTCCCAGACTCAACCTTTCCTAGTCACTATTAATAGGCAAGAGATGCTTGGAACCTTTTTTTTTTTTTTTTTTTGCGGTACGCGGGTCTCTCACTGCTGCGGCCTCTCCCGTTGTGGAGCACAGGCTCCGGCCGCGCAGGCTCAGCGGCCATGGCGCACGGGCCCAGCCGCCCCACAGCATGTGGGATCTTCCCGGACCGGGGCACGAACCCGTGTCCCCGGCATCGGCAGGCGGACTCTCAAACACTGCACCACCAGGGAAGCCCTTGGAACCTTATTTTACCAACTGCAATTGCTATAAAGCTAGTCCTCAAGCTCCATATAATATTTGGTGAAATTTATCTATAATATGAAGGATTATCTTCCTGTATTTTTTAACTTCTTTATTGGAGTATAATTGCTTTACAATGGTGTGTTAGTTTCTGCTTTATAACAAAGTGAATCAGCTATACATATACATGTATCCCCGTATCTCCTCCCTCTTGCGTCTCCCTCCCACCCTCCCTATCCCACCCCTCTAGGTGGTCACAAAGCACGGAGCTGATCTCCCTGTGCTATGCGGCTGCTTCCCACTAGCTATCTATTTTATGTTTGGTAGTGTATATATGTCCGTGTCGCTCTCTTACTTCGTCCCAGCTTACCCTTCCCCCTCCCTGTGTCCTTAAGTCCATTCTCTACGTCTGCATCTTTATTCCTGTCCTGCCCCTAGGTTCTCCAGAACCATTTTTTTTTTTTAGATTCCATATATATGTGTTAGCATACGGTATTTGTTTTTCTCTTTCTGACTTACTTCACTCTGTGTGACAGACATCTTCCTGTATCTTAAACTTTACTGATAACAAGGCATCCTGAAATTCAGAGGCCTGATACTGCCCAATAGTTTCATCAAAGGCCAAAGATTAATGTGACAACATGAGACCAGAGATGCTAGAAGAAATTGTCATAGTGGGCAAATACACTTCCCATCCTAACTGGGCTCCTGTGAGGAAATTCCACCCAGGTCCTCGGAGAGCTCAGAACCCACCTCAATTTGACCATCAGCAAGAGGTATGCCAGTCAACATGTCACCTGAGTGACACTGCAAACCTCTTTTTCTCACAGACACCTTAATATGTGGTGTAGAAATAATACTAGCTGTTGTTTCAGAAGAATTCACTGGACCAAAGGCCTGAGGTGAGAAAGGTATCATCTGCAATCTAAGTCTCTTCTTCCTCAGTCACTTCCTCCTCAACTCCTACGGTAAAAGTGACAGATACACGACAAGACATTTGAGAGTGACGGACAACAGAAGGGAGTCTTGTATGGGTGGAAATCTCAGTGGCCCACGGAGTTTAGAGGGCTCTCTGTCCTGACACAAAAGGGCAAACAAACACTCTGCACTGTAAAGTGAAGACACATTTGGGAATAGTACTAGAGTCTCGATTCCCTACTACATCATCACTCACACTCAGAAATCAGCGCCAGTACTAACCAGAGCCTCTCTTTTTCTTAGAGAAAAACAAACCAAACGATGAGGAAGATGATGGTGATGATGATGACGGTGCTGATGATAGCAGCTAACACACATGTAATGTGTACTATGTGCCAGGCACTGTTCTAAGTTCTATATACCAACTTGCTTAATCTTCCCGACAACCCAATAAGCAGATGTTAATAGTACCCACATGTTATAGGTGTTTAGGTTGTTCTTCTGCCCAAAGAATATAAACTTAAGCCATTTTTCCACGAGGAGAGACCAATCTTCAGATCTAATCACATACTGAACCCGCCTCAAGGCTGAAAATTAGTGAAGGGCATTCACCAAGTTGGATGAAAGTGTAGGTAACTCCTAAAAAGGACAGCATCAGGAAATATGTTTGTCCCAGATATTTCCTAATTCAGAAGTGAGGGGAGCAACAAACACTGAACTGTAAATTCCCTGAGGGCAGGAATTGGTCTTCTTCATCTTTGTTGTCTCAGGATTTAGTACAGTGCCTGGTACTCTGTGAATGAATGAATGAATGAATGAACGAAGTATAAGGGCCTGATCACTTCCTTCTAAAGATCCTTCCTAATTTTATTCTCTCTCCTCTCTTCCCAGTGAGAGAACTGGTGAATGCAGTTCAGAAATAAATTGATACCAGTTATTAGGTTACTTCTTAACCTGGTATGAAGGAAGGGTGTTGGAGTTGAAAAACCTGGCTGAGTCTGGTCCTGGTATTTCCCACTTACACCCTGTGAGACCTTAGGCAATTCTCACTTATAAAACGGAGACGTGGAGAGTTGTGCTGCTATAAGATTAGTGGTACAAGGCTCACAAACTAAGATGGGTGGACACATTTCATAAACTGAAAACCAGAAAAAAATACACTCTTTGTTAGATTTCTCCTTCCCATCAGCCAGCATTGTGTGTGACCCATAGTAGATGTTCAATAAATATTTGTTAAATAATGGAAAATCAGAACAAAAGAGCCATCTGTCTCTGATCCTCTAAATCCCAATTCATAAGACTTCCTCTGAGAGGCTGACCTCAGGGATGGGATGAAAGCAAGTTCAGGCAAAGACGCCCTTTATTTCTTCAGGTTACAGTTGGAAAAGTTACACCCAAGTGCACATTGAAATAAATAGTATTGTCAGCCTTTTGGAGAAGCAAGCGTGATGGCAGGAAGGGAAGAGGACCCTCAAGGTATCAGGTGTGAAAAGCAAGCCAGTGGCCCCCAACCCTCGTACCCATCTTTTCTCTGCTCCCCCCACCAGCACCCCAGGTCGCAAGCCAAGAAATGGCAGCGTCATTGCTGTCACTCTGCCCCTCTGAAATAGGAACCAGGATTAGCTCTGGCTGGCTGAAGCTCAACCCAGATAAGTCCAGAGCGATGCTGATAGGCAGCGGGAAGGAATTTGAGGAAGTGACAAGAAATGCCACGTCACCCACCATAAAGAAAGCTTTCCCACAAAGTGGCCTGGGTGGTGGCTACACAGCCGACTGGTGCTCAGGAAAGTGCAGATAAACGCAGAAGTCTTTCCTAGCAGCGGGACAGAGAGCCAGCCACACACAATTCATGTCTTTGCCACATCCTTCAGCCACGACGAGGAGGGATGTAGAAAGCTGCCTTCATGCAGCCCAGAGGAGCCTGAGCGGAGAGTCCCTGGGCCCTCCTGCGGCCAGGGACCGGGACCCCCCAGGCGCAGGCTCGCCTCTGTGCACTTCTAATGTATCAACCAGAGAATCACCAGTAATCCTAAGGATGCAGTTTGTTTGTTTGTCTTTTTACAAAGATTCTAGGTTACAGTCTTTCTGTCGCAGGGAAGGGTTTGTGCCATGTCAGAAATAAACTTCCTAATTTCATCCACCAGGTAATGGACATCATAATAATCCGCAATGGCATCTGTCATTGCAAAGATTTCCACTGTTCTTCACAAAAGTTTCATGGAAAAGTGGAAGTCAGCAAGCAGGGATTCTCCCAAGAAATTCACAGATAAAGAAATGGGGCCTAGCAAAGAGGACCAGCGCGGGGAGAAGGGAACCCTTCTGCTCTGCCACTGTTGTTTCCCTAAAGACAGCACAAAATTCCCTGCTAGTTATCTATGGCATGGCCTTCTTCCCTTATATTTTAAAATTTCATTCAAAGGGCCTGTTCTCATAAAAGTGTATCCAAAACTTATCCGAGATATCTTCACCAGGAAATCCATACTTTGACAAATGGAGTAAGAGGTCAAATACTTAGAATATATTTAGAAAAATATATTCTGTATAATTAAATAATACCGGTGACTTTTTAAAAGGGCATGTTGGACGAGATCTCAGCTGGTATGTCTATGGGATCAATCCCCTAGCCCAGTGTTCTAAACATCTCTGCAAGAAATTCTGGCTAAGATTCTGCAACCTCAAACTGTCCCACAACTTTATCTAGAAAGAAATTTGAGCCACCAATATCCCAGAGGTCTCATAAGGGCCACAGCTGTCAGCAGACCAGCCTTTCCATCCTGGGGAGCCGGGAAAATATTTCAATACAGTATATCTTTGCTCAGGATTCTTTGAGAACACACCAAACAGGAAATGATTAGAGTTACATTTACTTACTCTCACATATTAGCATTAAATTATTAGTTGTATTAGTGGCTTACATTTACATTAAACTTGCAAATTATATAGACTCTTATTTCCATTCTACAAGCATCTCTATTTTTTTCCCTGCATGCATATCTAATCATTTGCTTACCTCTTATCACTCCGGGAACCTACAGTTCTTAATTCCATGGATTTCCACAGGGCAAGAATCTAGGCCACCGTTTATGCACAGAAATCAATTCAGCCATCACTACACTATGCATCAAAACAACATTTTAAGAGCAAAAGTTGAAGCCAGTGGCATTGAGCCAAAGCACCTCTTCTCAAAAGGAAAATGCAGTGGGATTTTAAAGAGCAAATAGGACAAGTCACCGAGGCTTTATGCCTCACCAAGAAATGGGGAATCCTTAATGGCCCAAAGTGTCTTGATTCAAATCTGGAACTTAATAAGACTTGTGCCCAAATAAAAGTGCTGACTGCCACATCCCCCAGTGTCCTTTCATAGTGTCCCATGTCAATATATTCACCAGGTTCATTTCCTCTCTCTTTGCCCCTAGTGAGATTACTAACCAACAATATTTTTATGTTTTTAATTAGAATCGGAAAGAGCATTTGGGCACCGTATTGCGTTTTTACAAGCTCTGCATCTCTGAAACACAATATTATATTAACGTGATAGTTTATGAAGAAATCATATTACTAAATATCATAAATCACAGAAACTTCATTGGCTTCTTCTAAAATTGTATGTAATCTGCTGACTACACCATTCACAATTTATAACAATCTATGCAAATGTATGTTAAAGCCATAAAAAGTCCCCCCCCGCCCCCCCGACCCATATCCTTTTCCCACAGGCCACATAAAGGTGAATTAAGGGAATCTGGCAAAGGGTATACAGGGCTACTGCCATTTCCCACAGCACATAGGGTATTCTCCTCTGGGAATAAAACATTTTCCTTAAACTACTGTTTATAACCCTTATCAGCTCAACAGCAATAGAGCCATCAAGTCCAATCTCTTGTGGAAAAAAGTCAAGGTCAACAAGTACTTGCATTTTTGTTTATCTTTAGCTGCAATTGCTACTGACATTCAATTGGGTAATAAACATAGGTCTGTCAAATGTTCCCAGCGAACAGGTGATCCAAAAGCTATCTCAGAACGAGGCGATTGCCAGGTAATCATGCAATCCTGTTAATAACAATTATGATTTGAGTACATTTATTTATAGATGCAAACACCAGTCAGTCCTAAGCAAACATTGCCATACCATTCCCACCACTGGGGAATAAGAGTGAGGAAGTACAGGAGGGCTTTTTCTCGGATTGCTCACCAACAATAATGTGTGCATTCCCATGAGCAGAGCACCATCCAGAGAAAAGGTTTTCTCCCCTTATCTCTTCTATCTAAAGGCAATTTTGTGTATCAATACAGCCACGCCCTTTACTCTGTCTGCCACCCAGGATCCTGAGCCCAGTTGTCTCTCTCTGCCTGAAAACCAATTCTACGGTTCTGTGTGTGTGTGTCTGTTTGGGATTGTCGCATGATTCCTTTAAGCCAGCATGGTTGCTACCTGAGAAAACACTTCGTTTTAACTTGAAAAGTGCTAGGTTTTGTTCAGCATGTTTAATTCTACAGAGTCAGAGAGATATTTGGAATAAATACTTCCTTCCAATCCATCAAGAAACTCACTGATAGCAACAGGAGTTATGCATTGGGATCTGGGCAGCACATGGCTCCTCGCCACATTCAATTTACAGATTAAAAATAGAATCTGTTCCAGCTGCAAAGTAAGACACGTTAAACCTACTGCCTCCATTTGAAATACGGAAACTAAATCTAAGGACCACGGCCACGATCTAGGATGATGATTCTGACCCACATAACACAAGCCTACTGCCTCCACTTCGGTTATGAAAAATAAGCTTAAGGAATATTCTTGGAGCCCTAAAGGAATGCTTCTACTTCTTGCTATGTAGCCTTGATTAACATTCCATCATTTAGTGGAGCAATTAATATTTTCCAAAGCTGACTCCTTTCCTATGAAGAGCATCAGGGAGAGTGGCATTGACATATATACGCTACCAAATGTAAAATGGATGGCAAGTGGGAAGCTGCCGCATAGCACAGGGAGATCAGCTCCGAGCTTTGTGACGACCTAGAGGGGTGGGGTAGGGAGGGTGGAAGGGAAACTCAAGAGGGAGGGGATATGGGGATATATGTGTACATATAGCTGATTCACTGTGTTGTACAGCAGAAACTAACACAACATTGTAAAACAATTATACTCCATTAAAGATATAAAAAAAAAACTTAAAAAAAAAAAGAGGCTCAGGACATCTGGAAACGAAGTAAAGGACAATCCTTCTTAAAATACACAAACCCACATCCTGGGAAAGAAGGTGAAAACTGACACACAAAATGAAGTATACTATTTTAAAAGACACCTTTCAATGTAGACATATTAAGTACGAGGTGAAAGTGTTGTGAGTCAAGAAAATACTGTTACAGTATAAAGAAGTATCCTTCATTCTTTAACGTTCAGGCAAAAAGTGGAAGGAACCAGAGCTGTATCTGCAGGCGCAAGAGTATATTATTTTCCTCCTGGAGTCGATTAAGTCTGGCAGGTAATTTGAAGATTCTACATACGAAGAGAAATTAGCCGCCTGGGAAGTGGGAAGGCAGGATTAGGACCCACTGGGAGTCCATGAACACGAAGGCCCATGAAACAAAGCATCTACTCTGCAGATACTCAGGAAACGCTCATCCATCAGTTGTCAAGCAAGGGGGGAAGTCACCTCAAGTTCAGAACAGTAAACTGATGAAATGAGTCACCAGATTCCCATGATAGCTTGGCTGGCCTCTTCCTTTCCACGCAGCCCCCTGGTCACCATGGAGCCAGAGACTTCTCCGCGGGAGAGCAGGGCAGCAGAGGGTGGTGGCCGGGCTTCAGCGGGCCACCCTCGGAGAGGGTGGGAAGAATGTCCAGAGGAGAAGCCGGAGCCAGCAGTGGCCAGCCCACCTTTGGGAGGCTACCCTCAGAAGACAGTGAGCGTGCTAGAAGGGACCTGTGGTCTAGAAAGCAGTGTTCTGAGACCTGGCCTGTTTCCAGGCCCTTCTGAACCCCACGCGCCCGCACCCCTCAGTCTGGTCCAGTCTCCTCCTCCAAAGTTCTTCTCTGCAGCCTCCCCTGCCTGCCTCAGTCCGTGTGCTCAGCCTTTCTAAACAGCAGCAACACTGGCCCCAGCTTCCTCACCACCCATCCCTCCTTCACTCGGATCTCACCAGGACACAACTCTAACGTTTTCAGTGGCTCCCCAACTCCCAACAAACTCCCAGCTCCCTAAGATGACCTCTATGATCCTTCGTGGTCTGGCCCTGCCACCTCTTGGCCTCACCTTAGACTCTCCCTTTCCCATGTTCTCTGCTCACACTGAGGCGTACGGGAAGCCTCGGGAGTGTCATGCTTTCTCTCTCCTTCATGCCTCTACACAAACTAATTTCTGTGCCTCGCATGCCCTTCTACTTCTCCATCCATCCCAAGTTTCTATCAAGTTCCCCAAGTTTCCTTGGGGGAGCTGGCTAGGAGATTGGGAAGGAAAGCAGGTTGCTTCCAGGGCTAACTCTGGGGGATGCGGTAGTGGTTGCCTGGAGTGCTGTGCCGAGAAGGACCCACATCCAAGTCCCATTCAAGCTCAAGGAGAAAGTGCACTGTGATCTATTAAGGATGCCTGCCGTGGAAGGATGGGGAGAGGCAGTCGCTCCATCTTCACCAGTTTGTTAGGTACTGTTCCTCTGCTTCCAAATTACACTGAGCCCACTGAATCACGAGACTTAACCTACCATGTGTGAACTGTCTGCTCGGCCACAGGACTGCCAGCTTCTTGATGCCAGGAATAGCCTCTTTCACTCTCAATTCTCACATCTAGCAATGGGCTACTACATAGTGGACATTCAATTAGTACTCAGTGAGTTAGTGAATGGGGCTATTTCTGTCTTCACCTTTTCTCCTTTTGGGAGAATTCCTCTCATCAGCTTAAAATTCACAATATCAAATCACACCTTTTTTAAAATTTTTATTTATTTATTTGTGGCTGCGTTGGGTCTTCGTTGCTGTGTGTTGGCTTTCTCTAGTTGCAGCGAGCGGGGGCTACTCTTCATTGCGGTGCGTGGGCTTCTCACTGCGGAGGCTTCTCTTGTTGCAGAGCATGGGCTCTAGGCTCGCGGGCTTCAGTAGTTGTGGCACATGGGCTCAGTAGTTGTGGCTCTCGGGCTTAATTGCCCCGTGACATGTGGAATCTCCCCGGACCAGGGATCGAACCCGTGTCCCTTGGATTGGCAGGCAGATTCTTAACCACTGCGCCACCAGGGAAGTCCCAAAACAATACCTTTTATTGGCACTAAAAGAATTCCTTTCACATAAGGAGATGTTCTGAGTGCTTGGTAATCCAAATATTCACAACACACAGTCTGCTCCTATTTTATAGGTTGAAATCATATTCCATCAGAACTTCCGTTGTTAAAGACCGTGGCCCCTGCATCTTCCCATCCCGGTGTCCCACCTCAGTCCCTCGACATCTCCATTTTCACCGTCACTTATCTGAATCTCTCTGGCTCCATTAACCCTGTTTCAGAGGATAATAACGAGAAGGACAAGAGCGTTCTCGCCTGCATCCCAAGCCCCAGGTGCAGGGAAAAAAGAATGGAGTTGGCTCACCATGAAATGGTCAGAAGAAGGAGATGGCAAAGTGGGAAAAGGTCTCATGGCATCGCGAAATGATCAGCACTGTGGCTCACATGAAGACAGGCTGTCATCTGTTTCGACTACGGAAATCAAGACAGGCTTAGATACCAAGGAGTGAAAGTGCAAATGGGCTGAATATAAATCCAGACATCCGAACAAATCAATCAAATATTTATCAAGTACTTACTCTATTTGCAGTACTGTGCTAGGAGCTGAGGGGACTGTAGAGGAGCCCTACAGGTGTTGCTAGGATGTCAGCCTATGCCACCTCACTGGATTTCCTGGGTGAGCACGTGTGGGTCCTAATGCCTGTCAAAGGGATTCTTCTGAGCAACACTTCCATGGATGCTCTAAAGCTTGTAACTAATTATATTTCACTCTTCATTTTGGCTGCTAGGAAGCTCAGAGCCAAATTAACTGCCTACTTCTAGCAAATGGACATGATCCTATAATTCATATTGTTCCTTACTACCCTTAAGACTGACTTCTCATTTATTTTCCTTTCATTCTGATATCTTCATCTACTTCAATTGAATCCTATTGTATACTTTTGCTAATTTCCTTAAATCCTTTCATAGAAAGGAAAGGAAAATATGTCAAAGCATTGTAAAATTAAGATATATCCTTTTTCTCCCAAGGTATCAAAGTACAAAAGGGCACAAGGTACAAGGTGCTAACTGTCCTGCTCTCACAGATGCATTGTAATAGGGGAACTCAAGGAAAGAGTCAAACTAAAACAAATGAAATGTTTAAAGAGAGAGAACTGATTAATGTTAATAATCTAGCTACAAACCTATTGGCAAATTCAATGTTTTCTGCATTCACTCTTCAATTCTCCCTTTCTTAAAAATATATGATTCTGAAGAAAATTTAAGATTTTCTAGATAAGGTCATGTTCTCTTTTTCTCCTGATATGGGAATAAGTAGAAGGAAGTTCTACCTCTTCCATTCTTTGTCAGGAGATAAAATAAGCTTCGTCTAGGAATGCATACGGGTTGATATTGGTAAATGTGGGAAGGCTAAAGCTAATTGTACTAATCAAACAGAATGCTTTTAGGTTAAGTAATTACGGAAAATTATCTGCAAGACTGAGCTAATCCACAAAGCCAGACACTTGAGCAAACCCCAACTTATCAACTACACTTCTGGGACCAATCAATGTAAGAGGTAGACAACGCCCACCTCTTTTTAAGGAAAACGCTTGGCATAAATTTACTGTTTGGGTTAGTTTTTGCTAGGCCAACAGCCAAAACCTCCACCACTATCCTTAATTAGTGCTAGCAGTCATGAGGGAGAGAGATAAATTCAGGAGAAGAGCTAAATATCACATCCCAGGGAATGCAATCATGTCTGCTGCTGGGAACAGCACAGGACATAAAAGCATCCTCCCAGGGTGGCACAGTTACTCCTGTAATTCTTCCTTAACCTCTACCCTAAGATCCCTCAAAAGATACTGAAATGCTGTAGCCAGTCCCCACCCATCCTCTACTGGAAGCCCATTCAGGGCCAGAGGGTGGAACTCAAGGGTAGGAGTAGGCAGAACCAGCAACTATGTGGATGCTGTGATTTAAGGTACATCCGCAAACCCATCTACCACCAACTTCTGAAAGAGCTACCTGTCGAATCTTTCCTTGAGTGCCCCGGTTAAAATGCCTTTCTGCGGGTGGGAACACACAAGACCTACGTGTCTATTTACATCTTGACAGAGATTACCATGTGAGATTAGCCATCTGGCACCCAAAAGAAATCAGTCCCGAGGGAATGTAGTGTAATCACAGTTTGAAAGCATGAGAGGGTTCCCAACCCTCTTCAATAAATAATTATCCATCAGTGGCCATGTGTCATAACTATGCTGGGCACAGGAGAGTTAAAGATGAAGAAGACATAGTCCCTTCCCAGGGGGCATCCTGGGGAGGCTGACGCATGAATGGCTCATTTCAATATATGAGCAACGATAAAACACAGGATGCCCTGACAACACAAAAGAGGATCACTTCCTCCAATCTGGGGGTTCACAGAATACTTCCTGCAGATGACACAAATTAGTTTAGAAGTTTTTAACCTGGACTACATAGACCCTCCCACTACAAGGGGATCCATGGTTAGAATTTATAAGATCCAAGTACTTGGAAGGGAAAAAAAAATTAACCTTTTATTCTCACTAACCTCTAACTGCAAGTAGCATTTACTTCAAGTGTGTATCTAGGTACGTAACAAACCACAGAACTATTAGTAGGACCTGTGACTTTGTCACCCATGGAAATCATATTCACATAATACAATACAGTTGTTACAAATATCTTCAGACACCACTTACATTCATCACTATTTCAAAAACGTGATAGACAATAGAATTATTGCCAGACCTTGTTACTTAATGCATATTAAAACGAGGCACTTATATCACTATATTACGATTTGTGTTTTCAAATACTTTGTTAGGACTTCCCTGGTGGCGCAGTGGTTAAGAATCCGCCTGCCAATGCAGGGGACACGGGTTCAATCGCTGGTCTGGGAAGATCCCACATGCCACGGAACAACTAAGCCTGTGCACCACAACTGCTGAGCCTGAGCTCTAGAGCCTGTGAACCACAACTACTGAGCCTGCATGCCACAACTACTGAAGCCTGCATGCCTAGAGCTCGTGCTCCGCAACAAGAGAAGCCACCACAGTGAGAAGCCCGCGCACCGCAACGAAGAGCAGCCCGCGCTCACCGCAACTAGAGAAAGCCCGCGCGCAGCAGTGAAGACCCAACGCGGCCATAAATAAATTTATTTATTTATTTTTAAAAATAAAATATTTTGATAACTGGATTTCAATATAATTAGTTTCCCTTATAATCTTATGTATTTTATTTTGTGTGTTAATAAAAATATTACTCTGACTAGGTATCCATTGACTTCACCAAATTGCCAAAGGGGTCCCCTCCCCCCAGAAAATGTCAAGGTCCCCTGAAGAAGACCAGTATGAGTCAGCAGCCACAGGACTAAAGGTGGAGAAAGCAATGATGACCCACTAGATCAAACAGCAAAGGCCCCGGGTGGCCACACGGGAAAACTGAACCAAGTTCCCTAGAGTGGCCTCCTAGGGCCCAGAGATGTTGAACTTATATGGCAGTCAGAGGACGAAGGTAGAGGTGTCCCTCTGCAAGTTAGGCCAAATCCTACCCACTCTGTGTTTCAGTCAACAGCCTTGACCACAGAGTTCACTGTGTCTGGGTCACTGGTGTGTTGTGAAATAAACACACTCGCAGCTCCCTAAGAATATTCAGCATTTAGCAAATATTTCACTTGCATATGCTTGACGCTCTTGGGAGCACACACGAACTTCCTGAGGGCAACTACTATGACCTACTCATTTTTATAGCCTCACACAGCACACCTTCCACACAGTCAGTGCTTAATCCATTTCTGATGACTTGACTAGAATGCATACATTTATATTTCCCTCCTTAAGTACAACTTGTGATCATATTTTGGCTCATCTGCAGAAGTGATTATAATTCTAAACCCTTTTTATCTCCTTGGGCTGTATTAAATGGATGCTTCCCTCAAATTAACTTCCTCACTTCTGCCTTGCCAAGAATGACACCCTGTGAAGAATCCCCCACTGGGGGCAATGGATTCTCTCCTGGTTTATTTTCTTGGGTAGAAACTGAAACACATGTTTCAGCTGTGCGGTGGCCCTGGAATGCCTAGGAGGATGGACCTGAAAAACAAGTTATTGCTTATACTTTAAAACCCAATGCAGAATCGAGAGAAGAAGGGAAGGTGAGAGAGAATAAGAGAAAAAAAAGGCCTTATTTGGAAACTGAATTAAATAATTACACAGTAGGATCTGGGTTTTTAAAGCTCAGGTCACCATTTTTATTATTTACATAAGGCAGTAAAATGCATGTTATTAATAAGAGTGTGGAATATATTCTTCCACACGAGATGTGCTTTTGAAAAATACTTAACGGTCTTGGAAAGAAAGAACTAAGCATTATGAATCATTAACTTCCAGGTCCACTACAATAGAAAATATATCCCACTCTCGGTGAAACGCCAATGTTGTTATAGCCAGAAAAGCTTTCTCTAATTTACAGCAGACTGAGTGAAACTGAAGAGAAGATACCTCTCCAAAAAGTTTTCATACCTTCTGGCTGTAGGACTTCCTGATGAACTGACGTAACATCATTATTCATAGAATTCTTTACCACTCATTTTTTAAACTATCACGGGATTCTTGAGAGACCGATGCCATTAATTCTAGGCAAGTCAGAGAACTGGTGTATAATTTCAGAAGTCCTACAAGCCACACTGGAGTTGGTATCTCTTAAGAAACAATCACAGCAAGAACAAAATTCCAACCCATCACAGGCAACAAAATCCCAGTATCTGCACAGGTGACAACGGCAAGTGTCGGCAGCAAAGTCTACATCACATACCAAGTCCACCGTAACACTGCAAACCAGAGGGAAAACAGAACTGTGGTTTTAAGGCCATACTTAACAAGTATCACACCTCTTAAGTTTCAAAAACTAGAGTACAAAATGTGATAAGCTATCCAGACCTTGAGTTCACACATAAATAAAAATGAGCAATCAACAGAAAATATACGAAATGATCCTGCTGACTAATACCCTGCCTTTTCCAATCGAGGGTCAGACCCATTCAAACCCAGTCACATGAGGATGGACTCTGTAAAGGTCAATCAAAAGCAGGCTGAAACTCCAACTGTCTAGCTGACCTTCAGAGCTCGTGACAAATTGCTATCAGTCAATGTCAACTAATGACAGAGCTCTTTGGCTAATCAATTGTTCTAAAAATGATCAAGAAAACCACTCACAGGACAGCTCATTTTCACATCAATGCCCGTGAAGTATGAAAAGCTCATTTTTTGAGTTTTTAATAAGCTCATAAGTAAAGCAGTTACTTGGTAACAGAGGTCACCTTACAGAAAAAGATAGAACCTTTGTCTGCCTTTTACATTCTTTTATTACCATATTATAGTAAAAATATGCGATGGATATGCCAGAGGGCTACATAATAAAGTAGGTGACACTTCATCTACTTGAGACAAATACTTCTGTGTTAGAGGGAAATCTATTTGGGAGTAAATAATTTCAAATGAATTTTTCAGTTGTTTAAGATGAAAAGCAATGACCAGGTTTACTACTGATGTAGCCTAATAGTGAGAAGACGCACTTTCTGTGAAAACACTCATGGCCAAGTTCATGCCCCTAAATAAACAGTTATGACTTTTAGATGATGAAGTTACTTTTCTTTGTTTTAAGACGATCTGCTTTCATGATGCTAGAAGTCAAGCAAATGGAGAACAGAAAACGGTTACTCACATTTAATGAGTCAATAAAAGGTAAGGTGACTAGAGTATGGGGTGTTCTTGGGAAAACAATTCTCTGTCCATACATCTAATTCAACGTGTTTGATAAGTTAATAATATGGACCTTTGGATAACATGGATTTGCAGCGTGTAATGACTTCCCCTTTCTTTTTTACACCTGACTTTTCCCATCAGGAAATCATTTTCCTATTCTGCCTGCCACTGCAAGCAAAGACCACACTTTCATTTGAATACAACATTAAATGTAACTCAAGTACCACACAGGGCTGCAGTGGCCCAAGGGCTAAGGCCTGTGGTCACAATTATATTTTCCTTTTCTCTTCTCCCCAAAGCATATTTTTCAATATGCATTCTAGTGCCATTGAAATATAAGAAGTTCCCGGAGAAGAACAAGGCTTAAGAGGTAAGTGTGAACAGATCTAAAATCATTCAAGTCACTCTGACCAACAGACAGATGAAAGGAAAAAAAAACAACAACCCTACTTTTTAAACATTTTTCTTCCTTTTCAGGGTTCTTAGGTTATTATAAACATTTTGTTTTTAAAATAAGTTGAGATTAAAAAAAAAAAGAAAGACAGAAAACTGTTTCAAAACAAGCAGTATTCACTTTGTGTCTTCATCCGAAAAACTGCGGATTACAGATTGTATCCTAAACCTGAGTTGTTACGGTAGTTTTTCAAATTAAAATATCTTCCGTGGCCTCAACTACTCTCAAGTTGTCCATAGGAAAGAAATAAAGGAGGGAGGGCAACACTTAAGCCGAGACATAATTGGAAGTATGTGAAAAATGAAGTGTCAGTTTGGTCAATAAAGGGCAAAGGTCAAGGGGAACAGCAGCCCAAACTCTGTGAGAAATTGCTCATTAAGACATCCAATCAGAGAGCTCCTTCCCACCTATCCCATTATTCATCAGACAGCTGACTGTTTCAAATGCCTGGGTTTGGGCTGTTATTACTTTTCTTCTTCATGTAAAAAGACGAGCGGGTATATAAATCGTTGCTTAGTCACCTGGAACAAAATGCGGCCCTTCCCTACATCCGTCTCCCTGCCTCACACCCCCGCTCCCTCTCACCCTGCTCTGCCTGCTGGCTTCACAGGTCTGAAACGACCGCCTCGAGATTCCCTTCAATAATAAATGGAATTGCCTTCTGCCTATAGGTTGCCTGAACTCCTACAAAAGCTGGCGTGGAGGGGAGGGGACAGTGGGAGGCACTGGCCACTACTGATACATTTTATTATAAAGAAATAGCAATGCTTTTCAATTGTTCCTCTTTACAGAAACACGCTGGTTTTGCTTTTTTTTGTTTGTTTGTTTTGTTTTTTTAGTGGGAGCAAAGATACTATTGTTGATCTGAGTCCTGGCCCTCAAAGAAGTTCATAAGTGTGTTTTAGAAGTTCTAGAGACCAAGTCAAGTCCTTTAGGGCTGAAATGTTTCACATCAAATTTCTATGTAGAAATAAGACTTTTTTTCCTCACAAAAGAGGAAAACGAGATGAGCTTGAAGTGGGACACGTTCTGCAAGAGAAATGTCTTTACTTGTTTTGTAGGCTCCTCTTCTCAATTCAATAAATTTCAGAATGAGTGAAATGGTAGAGGCTCTTAATACATAATACAAATTAATCATATCAATCATCCTGCTTCTCTGCAAATAGCTCGATCATCATTCTACTCAGCACACAAAACTGGATTCTCAGTCCCCGGCAGAGTAGAACCCCCTTGAGGCTAATGCTGATTCTGTTTTATTCACAGCTCTGTCACTGTTACAGAGCGGAGTGCCAGGCCCAGTGCAGACACTGGGGGAAGAGTCCCTGAATCGATAACGGAAAGAATGGCCCTCGAGTGCTCTGTTTCCCATTCTTAGTCACACTCCAGTATCACATCAAATAGAAGCTTGGGCTTTGGAGTCAGACGGTATGGGTTCAAGTCCCTACTGTACCACCAACCAGTATGTGACTTTGGGTAAGTCTCTCAGCCTCTCTGAACCTCTGTGACCTCCTCTGCAAAGTGACGGATGAAATACCTACACTGACTGACAGCCCGTAATACGTTATTTTATTATTTTATTACTATCATGTATTCGTCTCTCTTGACTTTCAACCCAAAACAGAGACGTGCCCAAACTCAAAATGTGGTCAAGCACAGCTAAGGCTGCTCATGGGTTATACAGTGTCCGTGGTAGCCCTCCTGGGGAGGAGTACAATCCGGTGGGGAAAGGCACCAGATTTGCTTGGTGTTCTCCTGTCCAGACTACACGCTTCCTACAATAGACCCTGATTATGGTCAGTAGGGCAGCCACACACAGTAGGATAAAAAAAGACACATGAAAGAGAACAGTATCTGCCAATGTGCACCTCATCTTATGAGACTCTGCTTGGGGGTCCTGAAAACACCCCATCCTAAAGTAGTTACAAAGGCAAGAGACCAAGATCCGGAGGTGACTCTCACGGTGACTCACTTCAGTATTTCTGAGCTTTACTTTTCTCTCTTCTGAAATGGGAAAATAGCAAATCATTGACAGTGAGAAAATAAGAATCCAATCTCATATCTTTGCAAGTGCTTTGAGGAAGTTAAAAAGTAGACAAAATCAATGTCCCGGCCGCAGCAGCAGAGTCCCCAACCAAACACAGATGTTAGGCCTTCCTTTTAAATGCCCATTTAAAGGCGCTTTTGCTATTAAAGAATCGATTTCCTGCAGGGGGCCACAAGTGTTCCTATGAAATGAATGTAGATGCCATAAGAAGAGTTGCCATGATAAATAATTTGAGTTGCGGGAGAGATATATTATGTAAATCATGAATAAACATCAAATCCCTGAATAATAATATCTTTCACATTTTCCTATTACATACTTCACATATATGCCCTTCAGAATGCCCAGGGTTGGATTTTGTACTTTCCTTTTTTATGCTTAGGTAAAAAATGTGGACTCAAGCTACTCTATCAACCCCAAGAGCCACTCATTTGGCAACTCGTCAGACGCTCAAAAATCCCCCCGATTGCTGGAACTCTAACTAGGAACTGTTACTGTATCTTGAAATCTGTCAGAACATTACAAACTTCCTGGGTGACCGATTTTCTTTGCTTTACTTTGAAAGTCCAGAAGAACAGGACAGAGCCTGTTACATGCCCACCTTGTACCACAGACAAGGTTATTTAACAGAGGACCAAAGCCTAGGGGATTTCTTTTTTTTGTACCCTGGGTGCCATAATGAAGGGGCAAACATTGAAAAGGAATGAGGAGAAAAGAAATGCGGTACAAATAATACAGCAGAGAAAGTTTTAAAATATGTATTACTCCCGTCTGTGAGGGAAACACCTCTTTGGATACGTTCTGGACAGATTGAGTTATTTCTGTCTATTGGGTATGTATAAAGACATATTTATGGATTTATAAATCTTTTGAAGAGGGCTGTTATTTACCCAGTTGACTAAAATGGACTCAAACTGTGTAAATAACTATTTAGGACACATGCACTACAGGCCAATTGCTGGCACGGTTTACACATCCATGGCTGCCAGAAAAGGCAGACAGGAGAACACGGAAAAGCCACTGTGCACAGCTAATCCGAAGGCTGCACAAAGACCCAGCTCCACAGGTCCCAGGGATGAAAAAGAGAGTTGAGAAGCGTTGTGGTTGGCATGGAAATGCACCGAAGTTGTTACAGCAACACTTCCAGACATCATTCCGCGTTTAGCAGGGAATAAATCGCACTGCCCAGGAGAGGGCAGTGCGGGGAGGGGCGGGCGGGGGGGGAGGGGCAGGCCTGAAATTTTAGGCCTGATGCTGCACCAGGGCTTCCACAAATCGCTCAGCTCATCCACAGCTTCTGTCCCTCCTCTGTCAAATGGGGCTAGACCTGTTTTATCCGCCACCACAGTTGTTTTAGGCAGGTTCAACTGAGGTCATTCCAATGAGACTATGTATATGAAAATGCTTTAAAAAAGAAAAACGAGGCGGTGGTCTTATATGAAAAAACAGAAAGAGGAACGATGTAAGTGGAAAACTCTGGTAATGTGAAGGGTATACGGCTTACAGTCACATTCACTATTAAATTGGCCTTTAGAGAACACGTGTTGAAGGAGAAAGGAACCTGAGAAATTCCTGATTCCTTGTTCCGACAGGTCAGAGGGGAAGAACTGGGGTGTGGCATTTGCCCTCTGAAAGTCCTTTTATCAGATGATGTTTAAGAAAACTCAAGTTTCCATTTTAAACAAATGCATTTCAGCCGTTTACAAGCCTTCAAAGTAGCAGCCAAACGACCCTCCTGACGGTAGCCTTAAAAAGCAAGACGTGAAAAAGAAAAACAAACAAACAAACAAAACACTAGGCTACGGCCCCTTGTAGCAACTCTGGAGTACAGGAAAAAGAATCGAGAGTCCATTTACACCCTTCTGAAAACTCTTGGTGCGAGCTGAATTCTGAAAGTAGGGCTTCATATGGAAATGCTGACCTCATCTTAGCTATAGTGCTGTGAACAGCAACACCATAACATAGACATGCGCACACTTGAAAGGAAGTAGGCCCCGTGGATTTATGCTGCATATCGTTTTCCAGTAAAAGGCAGAGGTCAGAGGTTACCAGTTTCTGCCTCAGCTCTGAACCAGTTTACTCTTCCAGGCTCCATTTTTGCTAGACTTACAGTTGTGATGAAATCAGCAACTTTTCTCTGAACAATAAAATATCTCAAACGCTTAAAATTCTATGTATAGAAGTTATTCCCAGTCCAAATAGCATACATCTGCCACCCCTCCTGCCAAAAAAGAAC